>NC_058130.1:783096551-783106220 GCF_016433145.1 Gracilinanus agilis | reverse complement strand
CAGAGAGAGAGATGGGGGAGAGAAAGGGAGAGGGGAGAGAAAGAGAGAGGGGGAGAGACAGAGAGAGGAAAGAGAGAGGGGAGAGAGAAAGAGAGACAGAGACAGAGACAGATGAGAGAGAGGCAGATACAGAGATAGAAACAGAGAGGGAGAGACAGAGACAGAGAGAGACAGAGAGGCAGAGAGAGAGACAAAAAAGGGAGATAGAGTGAGACAAGGAGACAGAGAAAGAGAAAGAGAGAAAGGGGCAGACAGGGATATAGAAATAAACAGAGAAAAGGAAGAAGACAGAGAGAAATCACAAGAAAGGTGGGGACAGAGAAACAGTGAAAGAGGAAAAAGGGGAGACAAAGTCTGACACAGAGACAGAGAGAGAGAAGGTGGGAGAGAAACAGAAAGAGAGGAAAGAGTGAGAGCAAGAGAGAGAGAGGAGAAAGAAATAGATAGAGAAAAGAGAAGATAGAGAGAAAAGAAAAAAACAGACAAAGGAAGTGAAAAGAAGAGAGAGAGAAAGAGAAAGAAAGAGAGAGAGAGAGAGAGAGAAAGAGAGAGAGAGAGAGAAAGAGAGAGAGAGAGAAAGAGAGAGAGAGAGAGAGAGAGAGGAGGGACCTTAGAACACCGAATACTAGAACTTTATGCATGTAAATAGTTTTTAGGATTATAAAACTATAGACCTAAAGCTGAACTTTATTTGGGCATTTGGTCCATCTCCTTTATTTTACAGATGAGGAAACTGAGGCCCAAGGGGTTTGTAACTTGTCAAAGGTCATACTGGTAGTCCAAGTTGAGATCTGAAGCCATCTGACCATCTGACCTCTGTAGTCCTCTACCACAGGGCTGCCGTGATCACTCTTCCCACTGTCCAATGCTATCTGTAATGTGTTGGGAAAAGCCCTGGGCTGGGAACAGTAGACTTAGGTTCAGCTGATAGAATCTGTGTGGCCATTAGCGCACTTCTTCCCCTCTAGAGAAAATACAGGCCTCAATTTCCCCACTTGTTGAGTTGGACCCAAAGATGGAAAGATCCCAGGACTGGAAGCCAGGCTGTGACACTGAATGGTCTGAAGGGTCCCCTGACCCTGCATTTCTAGGTCTCCCAAAACAGGTAGGGCTGACTCCAAGCTGTTGGTGAATGGATGTGTAATGGCGCCCATCCTGGCTGGTTTAACCTCCCTTGGCTATTTCATGGTGGGTTCTCCTTGCTGGGCTCACATGGGGGCTGTAGGGAGGCGGCAACAGAACCTGAGTGGCTCTCGATGGGGGGGGGCACCTCTTCTTGGCTCTGGCCCCAGCCCCAGCCTGTGCCCTGGCCCTGGCTTTTCCATCCCTCCTTCTCTCTCTCTCTCTTTCCTCCCTCCTTTTCTTTCAGTGTATAAGACCATTATAAACCCATCTAAAGGCAGATTTCAAATATCTTAATTAATATGCTGGGGATGGTGGAGTCATTGATGGAGGGGAGGGAGAAGAGGAAATGCAGCCCAGAGAAAGGAGAAGAAGGGATAGTTAATGAGCAGAGATGCTTCAGGGCAGGAGCTATGAGGGTGAGATATGGAGGGATGCTGCTTCTGGCCAGGCACCTGGATGGGTTGGCTGTGCTCCGAGAGTCCCTCTTAGCTAGGCCCTCTGGGGATTCTTGGAGTCCATCTGTCTCCAATTTATAGGGTCATAAGATTTAAAAAATGAAAAGGGCCTTAGAGATCAGTCTAATGTTCTCATTTTGCAGACAGGAAAATCGAGGCCCAGGGAGGAGGCATTTAACTAAGGTCAAACCTGGATTTGAACTCAGGTCTACTGATGGCAAATCCATTTCTCTTTCCAGCACACCAGTGTCTATTATGCATATGGTTCTGCGCTCAATGCTGGGGTCATGAGACTGATGTCCTACCCTTTGGCCTTCCCCAGCTGCCTGCTTCCTTGACTCTCCTCCCTTCCCCATTTCCAGCTCTACATCTGCTCACCCCCAGCCTTTGCCCTCTGGAATGCCTGTTCTACAATGAACAGATTTCCCTTTGGCCATCCACCTTAGCCTTCTCCGCTCCTCCCATCTTCTGGCACTCACTAAGAGCCGGTTTCCTCCTTGTGCATTTTTTCTCCTACCTCCCCCTCTCCCAACTCGATGGACCCAGTGGGAGAGTCGTAATGCTCCCCTTCTCCATTGCTAGCTCTAGCCTCTCCTCTCTCTATCACTCAGCAGCACCCTCTTTTCCTTTCAGAGCTTCTGCTCTCCTCGTATATCATCCAACCCAAATCCTGCTGACCATTATCTCTTGAATGCTGGGGTCGGACTAGATGGTTTCCGGAGTCCCTTCTTCGTCTAAATCCTGTTGCCTCATGATAAAAGTCAGTCAACAAGCATTTTGTCTAGTTAAATGCTGGGAACACAAAGAAGTCAAAAATGCCATTGCTATAAACCAGGGTAAAAATCTCTTCCTATTTCTGAGCCATTGTTTTCTTTCCTGCAAAATGGGTATGATGATCCTTGAGTGGCCTCCCTTCTGGGAGCATTTGTAAGTAGACAGGCACTGTTGCTACTCCTTCTAGAGAAAACAGAGGGCTGGACCGGATGACCTCTAAAGACTTATCTCCTCTAAATCTGGGACCCCAGAATCCCAAGTGAGAAACAGCATTGCTTGTCCAAGTCCCCACCAGAATGGAAATGAGTAGGGGGACCCTGGCCAGCTCCTCCTTTGTGTCTTCTCCAGGACAAGGCTGACAAGACCCCCAGCAGTATGCCCTTCCTCTTCCTTTCTTTCCCACCCCACCCCTGGCCCTGGAGACCGGGGGAAGACGTTCCTGGTTTGGAAGGGTCCAGGGTGGGGGCGTAGGGGTGAGGGAGGCGTTTGGTAGTCTGTCCCTCCTGCCAAAGACACCCTGGCCTCTGGCAAAATCTTCCCATCCTAACTGTTTTTCATCCATCCTGCTTTAGCCTCAATTTATGTCAGCCACCGGCTGATGCGGGGACATATGTGACAAGAGTTTGGCCTTCCTCCTCACAAATTGGCCAAAGAAAAACTCTTCCCATAAAGATGCTAAATTTACATACCTCTCGGATGTCATCTTAAAGACCTGTCAGGCCCCCAGACAGATGGCTCCCTAATAGACTCCATCCTTCACCTGGCTCCTGGCAGAAATACTGAGCTGGCTCCCCTAGGGACCCTGGCAGGGGGTGGGCCATAAAACACAGCACCCTCCTCCCCCTCCCCCTCCCCCTGATGCCCTTTTCCAGCCGATCCCATCCTTCTCACTTTCTGCTAGACGTTTATCTTTTTGCAAATGTCACCTGGCTGTTCCCAGGAGAGACTCCAAGTTCATCAGCTGGGATGAGACCTCCCTCCTCTCCCTCTGGACCCTGGAGGACAGCTAGCACCGGCCACTGCAGTCCCCCAGGTCATGGGATGGCCCCGATACTTTCATTCAAGCAAGGAATCTAAAATAGAATATCCGAGCTGGAAGGTCTCTTCATTTATAGAACACAGAATTTAAGAGCTCAAAGGGCTTTTGCATTGTAGAACTCAGAGTGTAAAAGCTGGGAGGGGGCTTAGAACACAGGATTTTGAAGGTTGGGGTGAGGAGGGTTCTCAGAACATAGAATACATGCAGTGTTTCAGAATTGGGAGGAACCTCAGAACAGAGCGAACATAAGATCTCAGAGCTGGGAAGGGCTTCAGAGCACAAAGCGGAATAGCTCTGAGCCCCCACCTCCTGGAAAACCTTCCCTCTGCACTGACAGATTTCCCCGAGTCCTGGTCATAGGATCCCTCCGCATCGCTGAAGTGTGGGGCCGACAGGCATGTTCAGACACCGTCTACGGTGCTTCGTTAGAATTCATGAAACAATATGGAACATCTTCCTCTCAGCCGTGCGGCGGAAGCTTCCCCCAGACCCAGGCCACCCCCACTGCTGAAACACGCTCCAAACCCAGAAGTTCGAGGACACACAAATCAGTTTGTCGAGCAGCCCACAGGAATGGGGAAAGAGGGTTCGAGATGCAGCCCGGGTCCAGAGTGATGCTCCAGGTGTAAGAGCAGCCAGCAGGGCCAGTGGCCAGAGGGGGGATGCCAGGGCTCTGCTTTGGGGGCTCGCCCCCTCCTCAGCCTGGGGAAGGGGCTTGGGTGGAAGCCGAAGCTCTGAGGGCTGATCCTTCCCGGTCCGGCGTCCTCTCTCGCCCAAGGATCTGTCCTTCTGCAGCTAGCTTGTCGCTGGTGAAGGGGCCTCGAGGCGGGCAGACCAGAAGCAGAGAAAGACCCCTTCCACCACCCTCACCATCTTGCCTCCAGGAGGCACGCTGTCTGTCTTATTCCCAGCCCAGCTGCCGCCTGCTTCTTCTTGGCAGAGCCTCAGCCTCCTGGGCATGCCCAGCTTTAGAGGTGTCAGGAGTGGGGAGGGGGTCGGTCTGAGATGCAGGGGCTGTTACAACTCGAACACATGCTATTACATGCCAAACACAGTAGTGAGGTGCAAAAAAATCCCATTCGGCCCCAATATCGGCTTGGATTTTGAGGAGCACTGTGGCTCCTCTGAACTTGTTTGCTCCGTCGATCATTCAGTCAATGAGCATTTATTAAACCCCTACTGTGTGCCAGGGACTCTGCTAGGTGCTAGGGACACCAAAACAAAGTGGAAGCACTTAAAAAAACCCTTAGCTTCTGTCTTCGAATCAATACTGTGTATTGGTTCCAAGGCAGAAGAGTGGTAAGGGCTAGGCAATGGGGGTGAAGTGACTTGCCCAGGGTCACACAGCTAGGAAGTGTCTGAGTTCAGATTTGAACCCAGGACCTCTCATCTCTAGGCCTGGCTCTCTTTCTACTGAGGCACCCAGCTGCCCCAGTAATTCTTGACCTCAAGAAGCTTACAGTCTAGTCTGGGGCTGGGCCAACATGTATATACAAATATTACCAAAGAGATTCAGGCTGATTTGGGGGTGGGAAGCCATTAGCAGTTTGGTGGTGAGGGATGGGATCAGGAGAAGCCTCGTGTACAAGGTGGCACTTGATCCAAACCGGTTTGGGGTTTTAGCTCTGACGCTTGCAAGCTATGCGACCCAGTTTCTTCATCTGTAATAATAGCTAGGATTTGTCTAGTCTTAACATTTGCAATTATTATCTCATTTGGTCTTTACAAGACCCCTGGGAAACAGGTGCTATTTTTATCCCCATTTTACAGTTAAGGAAACTGAGACTGAAAGGCGCTTTCCCAGCTTACAAGTTTCTGAGGGAGAACTTGGACTCGGGTCCTCCTGACTCCAATTTCACCCTTCTATATGCCATGCCACCTGGTATAATTGGGTAAAATGGGAGAATATCCCTGGCCTGCCAAAAGGAGGCAAAAGGAAGGGAGACCATTAAGAGGAGTGTAAAGATCTTGGAGTCATATCCCATTCTCTGATGAGACCTACCTAGGTGTGACTGTGGCCAAGTCACCAATCTCTCTGGGTTGCTGTATAATGATGGGGTTGACCCAGATCATTTCTGAAAGCCTTTCTTCCTCTGGACCCTCTGATTCTAGGCATCTTAGGAGAACCAAATCTTTTCCTTGGGTTATTTAGGAAACACGAGGTTCCTAGAGGGTGGGAGTTTAAGCTCTAAGAGTAATGATCCAAGGTTCTAAGGTCCTAACATTCTCAGGTCTAAGAATTCTAACATCTTAACATTTTGATACCCTGAAATTCCAAAGTGAAGGTTCTAAAGTGCCCAGACTCCAAGGTTCTTAGATTCAAAGACTTTAACATTCTTATAGGTTAAGATTCTAAGGTGGCAACACTTAAAGATTATGAGATTCTGAGTCCAATAGTCTAAGTTCTAAGATGATAACACTTCAAGGTTCTAAGGTTCCAATAACCTAACAGCTTAGGGTTCTAAAATGTCAATCCTCTAAGGTTCTAAGATTCTTTTTTTTAAAAACTCTTACCTTCCATCTTGGAGTCAATACTGTGTATTGGCTCCAAGGCAGAAGAGTGGTAAGGGTGGGCAATGGGGGTCAAGTGACTTGCCCAGGGTCACACAGCTGGGAAGTGGCTGAGGCCAGATTTGAACCTAGGACCTCCCGTCTCTAGGCCTGACTCTCAAACCACTGAGCTACCCAGCTGCCTCTAAGGTTCTAAGATTCTTGAGTCTAACACTTAAAGGTTCTAAGCTGATAGCATTCCAGGGTTCTATGATTCCGATAATTTAACAGTCTAAGGTTCTAAGATATCAACATGCTAAGGTTCTACAATCCTAAGAATCTAATGCTATAAAGTTTTAAGAGAATAATATTCTAATTGGCTAAAATTCTAAGATGCCGACACTTAAAAGTTCTGAAATTCTGAGTCTAACATTCTAAGGTTCTAAAGATGATCATTTTTCCAGGGTTCTATGACTCCAGTAATCTAACAGTTTAAGTTTCAAAGATGCCAGTACTCTAAGGTTCTGAGATTCCGAGTCTAACACTTAAAGGTTCTAAGCTGATAGCATTCCAAGGTTCTAAGAGTCCAATAATTTAACAATCTAAGGTTCTAAGATATCAACATACTAAGGTTCTACAATCCTAAGAATCTAACACTATAAGGTTTTAAGAGAATAATATTCTATTAGGCTAAAAATCTAAGATGCTAACACTTAAAAGTTCTGAAATTTTGAGTCCAGCATTCTAAGGTTCTAAGATGATAATTTCCCAAGGTTCTAGGACTCCAATACTCTAACAGTTTAAGTTTTAAAGATGCCAGTACTCTAAGTTCTGAGATTCTAAGTCTAAGGTCCTAAGATGATAACATTCCAAGGTTCTAAGATTCCAATAATCTGATAGTTTAAGGTTCTAAGAAAGGTTTTTAGGTTGTAAAGTTCTAGGATTCCAATATTCTAATATTCTAGGGTTCTAAGAGGCTAACACCCTGCCCCCTAAGGTTCTAAGATATTACTATGTTTGAATGCTCCAGCATTCTAGGGGGCTGAGGTTACAATGAGTGTCAATGCAGCCCAGGTTAACTGTGTGTGATGACCCAAACCCAGGAGACATCTAGGAAGGCTCTGGGCCAGGAGCTAGAAGAGATCTTCAGTGTGGATTAGACAGAGTCCCTGGTCTTGGTGAAGTATCGCGGGACTGAGAGTTGGGAAAGGACTTGGAAGTCATCTAGCCCAGTCCTCTCCTGGAGGAGGAAAGCCAGCCTGGAGATGGGAGGGACCTGTCCAAGGTCCCAGAGTTCTTACCAGGATTTCAATTTCAGCCCAAGGCTCTTCTTGCTGTGGAATGCTGCCTTCTCGGTCAAGTAGGGAGAAGAAGACCCCAACACTTAGACACCCACACAGACACCCACACATGTACACACATACACACAGACAGCTGGAATGCTTTGAATTCTTAGAACCTGGCATGGTGTCCAGCACATAGTGTGTGCTTCATAAATGCTTATTTAGGGGCAGCTAGCTAGCACGGTGGATAGCACACCAGGTCTAGTGTCAGGAGGACCTGGGTTCAAATCTGACCCCAGATACTGCCCAGCTGTGTGACCCTGGGCAAGTCACTTAACCCCAGTTGCCTAGCTCTTCCTGTTAGAATTGATACTAAGGGGGCAGCTGGGTATCTCAGTGGATTGAGAGCCAGGCCTAGAGTAGGGAGGTCCTGGGTTCAAATCTGGCCTCAGCCACTTCCCAGCTGTGTGACCCTGGGCAAGTCACTTGACCCCCATTGCCTACCCTTACCACTCTTCTGCCTGGGAGCCAATACACAGTATTGACTCCAAGATGGAAGGTGAGGGTTAAAAAAAAAAAAGAATTGATACTAAGACAGCAGTTAAGGGTTTGAAAATAAATAAAAATATAACTAAAAAATCTTTGCTGCCTGATTTACTAATGGGGAGTGCTTTAGAGAGGTCACTAAAAGACCCTGGATGGTCACAGGGAGAGCTGTTACTGGTGTGGGTGGGGAGAATCAGGGTAGGCTTCCTGGAAGAGATGGTCTCTAAAGGATAGGTGGGGATTTTAGAAGCAAAAAAGAAGAGGAGGACATTTGAGGCTTGGGAAACCATGTGAACCACGTGGGGTGGGGCGCCTGGAGAGAAGGGGGTCTATCGGAGACCCAGAGATATTCCATGGGAGGGGAAGTCCTTGAAAGTCCATGAAAGGAGGGATATTAGTCATAGGAACTTGGGAAGCACCTACCAGAATGAAGGTGCAGGAAGACTTTCTTGGAGAAGGGAGGCCTTGAAGGACACCAGGAAGCAGAGATGAGGAGGAAGAGTATTCCAGGCATGGACAGCCAGAGAAAAATGCTAGAGATGAGGCTGAAAAAACAGGGGGATGCCAGACTGTACAGAGAGCCTTGAATGCCGTGCAGAAGAACTGGAGCCTTACTTGGTGGGTGATAGGGAGGGTTTTAATAGGAGGAGCAGGCATGAGGAGTTTAGAAGCAGAGAATAGTTTTGGAGGTGACTTGAATGGAGAAGCTCGTCTGAAAAAGATCTGGGAGACTTAGTGGACCCCAAGTTCAGCATGACAGTATGATTCAGCAGCCCAAAGCCAGTGAAATTGTGGGCCACGTGGGGGTGTGTGGTGTACAGGCCAGCGAGGGAGGGCGGGGATGCCAGCCCTGTTTGCTCTACGCTGCTCAGGCCACAGCTGGGCTGTTAGCGGTCCATTCTGGGAGCTACTTTGTAAGGAAATTGGGTGGGCTGGAGAGTGTCCTGCAGAGGGGGTTGGGGTGGGCAGGGCCCTCCAGAGGGATCATCTGAAACAAGTAGGAATTTTTAGCTCAGAGAAAAGAAGGCTTAGGAAGAACATCATGCTGTATCCGAGGTGCTGGGTTCTAATCCTGCCTCGGCTGCTCGTGTGAACCTGGATGAGTCACAACCTCTGTGGGTCTAAATTTCCTCATCTGGGAGACCAGATGGCCTGCAAGCTCTCTTTCAGGTCTAAGCTATGATGCGGGGACGTGATGGGCGTCTTCGAGTATTTGAAGGGTTGTCGCATGGCGGAGGGATTAGCCTCGTTCCTGCTGGCCCCGGAGGGCAGGAGCAGCAGCAGTGGGGGGAAGAGTGGCCAGAAAAGCCTTCCGCCCGGTGGGAGCTTTCCCCAAAGAGAGCGGGCTGCCTCCGGAGGTAGTGAGCTCCCCGTCTCCGGAGAGCCACAAAGGGAGGCTGCTCTGGACGCCCATTTGGTGGGGACCCTGTGGAGGCTGTCCTTGCTCGGGCCCCCCCAAGCCCAGAGCCTCTCCCCGTCTGGCTCTCCTGTTTGGGCCGGCTCAGGGGAGGGCTAAGCGGGTTCGTTCCCAGCTCCGCTGCTGCCCTGCCCGGCTCGCCTCCTGTGATATGGTAAAGCTTGTCGCTGCCGCCACCATCGCCGCTGCTGCTGCTGCTGTCCCGGCAACGGCGCCTGCCCGGATCGCGGGCTTTTGCGGCTCTGGGGCTTTCATGCCTGGGCCCGAGCTGGCGGCGGAGCCGACAATGGCGTGACTCAAAATCACGCTCCGCCGCCTGCCGCCCACTCCGTGTGAAGGGCCCCGCGCTGGTACAGACGAGCTGCTTCCAGGCCGGCTTTGGGCTGCGCTAATCAAAAGAGCCGCCCGCCAGGCCCTCAGCCCGCCTTGCAAGGCCTTTGTAGCGGAGGCCCCATCCTGGGGACTGTCGGGTAATGGGGCCCAGTGGAGGGGGCTCCGGCTGGCCATGCGGGCTATGGTTCAGTGCTCCTGAGGGGGTGG
>NC_058130.1:783058389-783093731 GCF_016433145.1 Gracilinanus agilis | reverse complement strand
GAGAGAGGAAAGGAGAAAGGGAGGGAGGGGGAGACAGAGAGAGGGAGGGAGACAGAGAGAGAGGGAGGGAGGGAGAGACAGAGAAAGGGAGAGAGAGGAGAGAAGGAGGGAGACAGAGACAGAGAGAGAAGGAGGGAGGGGTACAGAGAGAGAGAGGGAGGGAAAGAGAGAGAGAGAGGGAGAGAAGGGGAGAGAGGGAGAGGAGATTTCTTTTTTCCCCTCCTCCCTTCCTCCCCACCCCTTTGAGAGTAGCTCTCCATGGTACAGAACCACATGGCCTTGGGCTCCCCTCCCCCCAACCCCTTTTCAGCCAGGCCTGGGCCAGCCTCTGAGCACCTTTCTTTGCTGAGGACCCTAGGAGGTGACTAATTGGTGGAGATTTATTATGTAAACTCCCAGCTGACAGCAGCAGCAGCAGCATGATTTAATGGGATAAGCACTGAATTTGGAGGCTGAAATCCCTAGGTTCGAATTGGACTTGGCCACTTGCTACCTTTGCAACACAAAGCTACTCTCTTTTCCTATCTGGGTTTGTTTCCTTGCATGGAGAGAGTTGGAGTAAATGACCTTTAAGGTCCCTTCTAGTTCTAAAGTCATGCTTTGCTCCCTGGGCCTCAGTTGTCTTATCTGTAAAATGAAAGCATCATAAAAGACAAGCTTCAAGGTCTTTTCTAATGCTAAGCCTTCAGAAGCAGTATGGGCTAGAGTGTAGAGCACTGGAACCCAAAAAGGCCTGGGTTCAAATCTTGCCTCAGACACTAGCTGTCTGACCCTAGGCAAGCCTCTTATTTTCCTTCTGCTCATTAGGAATATGGGAACGATCCTAGGCGCCTACCTAGTGTGCGGCACATGGGGCTACTCTAAGGTTCCAATGACACAACATCTGCAAATCTTAAAGAATTGGGTAAAAAACCTACCACATGGCCTGACCATATCTCTCTTCTGCTAAGTAAGTGTCAGTGGTTCTCCAGAGCCTCAAATAAAACACAGACTCCTTGGACCTTTAAAGCCCATCTTTCTAGATTACTTTCAATCACCCCCTTTCACAGACTCTAAGATCCAGACAAATGTGCCTACTTGTTAAGCCCCAAATCCCATCTCCGCTCTCTGGGTCTTTGCCTGACACTGGCCTCCATGTCGGGAATGCTTTCCCTCCTCACCTCAGCCTCTCAGAAACCTTAATTCCCTTCAGATGGCAGCTTCAGTGCCATCTTCTCCATGAAGTCCCTCCTGATTCCCCTGGTGGTTAGTGTCTCCTTCCCTCAACCCCAATGCCTTTGGGTTTACTTGTGTATCATCGGAATTTGTGAGGATGCGCGTTCTGTCTCCCAGTAGAATGCAAACTCCCTGAGGACAAGAACTCTTCTCTTTGGGGCTTCCTATCTCCCTCTCCTGCCATGGACTAACTGCTGGCTGCCCTGATAGGTCTGGAGCTCTGGAGAAGATGGCTGTCAGGGCTCATATAAGCCAGGGAGCGTCTCAAGAAGGAATCTGTAACCTGGATTCAGGGATCCTCCAGAGGTCCGTGGATGGACTTCTCCCCTAAGGCACGCCCTGATCTCTCACTATGGTACTGCCCTCTCCTCTTCCCGGCTCCCAATGATCACCATCCGGGGCACATCTTTCCGTTGGGCAAAAGGAAGGGAACCTGTTGTTTCTTGAAGACTCTCATGAAAATTCAACTCCATACACGAACATGAATTTATTCAGTACTTACTGTGTACCAGGAACTGGGCTCTGGGCTCGGGGTCCAAGGGCAAGAGGGGGGCAGAACCTGACAGCTGGGAGTGGCCGCTGTCCCGGGTGCTGAAGTCATCCTGTGCTCTTCTTGACTTAAGCCCCAACACTTGCACTCCTCCCTCTTTCCTATTCTCCCTCCCTCCATGTATCCGCTCTTTCTCGCTCTTCCTATAAAGGCATTGGGGGGGGGGTCAAAAGAGTGCTGGGTTCTGAGTCAGAGCCTTTTCCTCTACGGTCTTTGTTTCATGGGATTATTGATTTCGAGCTGAGGAACCCTCAGGTATCATCACATAGTCCAATCCCATTGTATTAAAGATGAAGCAATGGAGGCCCAAAGCTCGGAAGCCCCTGGCTCAGGGTTACAAGCAGGGCTGGGATTTGGGACTGGGAAAACACAGTTTGGTCCATCCAGACAATGGCGGAGTGACTCACCCTAAGAGAGATGGGGCTGCAATGAGAGGACCTGGGGTCAAATCCTGACTCTTCTCACTGCTTTACCAGACAAGTAGCTTAACTCTCCTGGGCCTCAGTTTCCTCCTCTGTAAAAGGAGGAGGTTGTTTATGATGACCTCAGAGGTCCCTTCAAGCTCAAAATGATGACCTCCTGGTCATCACAGACTTCCTAGTGTCCCGTCCCCCTGCCCTTGGCATAAAAGAAGGAGGCCCCACTTGGGGATTCTGAAGAGCAGGGGGCCGTCCTGCCTGAGTTCCAGAGCTCTGGAGGGAGTGATGGAGTGAGAGGGGTCAGCCCTGCCTCCTTAAGTATCCCCCCCCACTTCTCTAGCAGGATTATAATAACCCCAGCCTTGGTCCCAAGAGAGCCACTTTGTATCTGGAAGAAAATTGGTTAAGTGGCGTTGAACGCAGTGAAGGGCCATTCTGCCCAGTGCAAATGAGGGAGCTGGGCATGGACGGGCCATAAATACGTCTCCTTGGCGCGTGGAGAGCATGACAAATGGGCCGCAAGGGTGCGGAATGCGGCAGGGGTTTCCTTTAAGGCCACAGCCCTGACTGCTGGCTTGGGATGGCATTAGAGTCCAATGTCTTGTGGCTGGTCTAGGACCCCAGCCCTCCACGATTCTGGTCTAGAGGTTCCCTCAGAGGCCGTCTAGTCCACCTCTATCATTTTACAGAGGGGGACACTGAGGCGGGCTCCAGAGGGGAAGGGGTTGGCTCATGGTCACATAGCTAGGTCAATGCCAGACCTTGACTCTGAGACCTGTGCTTTCCCCACAATATCATGTTTCCTCTCAGTGAATGAGTGAGTGGAAATTGAGTCAAGAGCCCAACCTTTTACCAGCAACTTAATTGTGTAACCTAGTGGGGAACTGACTTGCCAAAGGTCTCTTGGATGGGAAAAGACGCAGGCAGTGAGTGCTCTGGACTGATTTCCTTCACATCCTTTATGTCCTGGATAGATTAGCAGTCCCTGTTTGCAACAATCTCCCTCCCACCATCATGCCTTTGCATAGGCTGTTCCCCCTGCTTGGAGTGCTGCCCCTCCTCATCTCCCTTTGGAGTCTCTGCTTCCTTCAAGGCTCAGCTCAAGCCTCTTCTACACAAGGTCTTCCTTACCCTCCCCTCCCCCTGCTCTTGTTGGTAGCATTCACTACCACCTGCCAGTAATGCGCCTCCTTTTGCAGGGCATGGGCATTCGTTTGTCTGGGTCCATGCTGCCATTTTCTGGTAGGACGTAAGCTCTCCGAGGGCAGGGGCTAGTTTCACTTTGTACCCTCAGTGCCTAGCCCAGAGCCGCTACTTCATACATGCGGCCAGAGTTCAATGGAATTAAGTGTCTATTCAGGACCCTGGACAGGAGCCGAAGGGAAACTCGGAGGGCACCAGATCCAACCCCTTCATTATACAGATGGAGAAACTGAGGCCTAGGGAAGCAAACTGACTCATCTAAGCCCCAATCCAAGGCCAAAGCTCTTCCCATTCTTCTTCCAAAGGCAGGTTGGGCAGGGATCTGCCAGAAATGGGGCTGAGCATTGGCTTCAAAGAACACACACACACACACACACACACACACACACACACACACACACACACACACACACACGCCAGAGATACCTTCAGAGGAATGACAGATCTCTCCAATGTTCTTGCCTCCCCTGTTGTCTCTTCTCATGTTCAGGGACGGACGGTGGCTTAGCCTAAAAAAATAAAAATAAAAAAGAATAATAATTGTTTGGCTTATTTGTTAAGAGGGAAAAAAGCGCCTGGCGGATCCTAGTGGCTCAATAAAAGAATGACTCAGGCCTGAGCCTCGGTGGACCAATTCTGCAGGCAGCCGGGCGGTGGAGATTTAATGCCGTCGGTAATGAATGCCAATCTTGTCCCTTAATGAATAGGGCTCACAGTTTGCTGCACATTGTCAGGCAATGCAGAGCTCCAGGAGCTCAATTCACCAGGTATTTCTTGCTGCCCAGTGGCACAGGGGATGGTGTCTGGGGGCCAGCCTTTTGTGACAGCTGCCGGCTGCCTCTGGCCCCTCACGAGCTCAGAGACAGGGCTGGCCTCAGGAAGGGAAGGCAAAGGAAGGCACAAGGCAATTTGCACAGTCAAATCTTGGGAGACTGCAAGGAGGGCAGCAGCCCCCGCCCCACATTCCCTCTCTAACAAACCATCCAGATAATTAGAAGCCAAGATGGCCAGGCTCTTGTCTTTGTGTGAAGCAGAAAAGGTTGGTGCTGGAGGGAGGAGCCTGAGAACAGAGGATGTCAGAGCTGCGCTGGCCTTCAGAACACAGAATGAAGAACCTGAGAGCTGGGGGGAAAGCGTAGATTTGGGGAGGGGGTGAGAAGGCAGAAGGTCAGGCATGGGGGGACTTTAGCATGAAGATGGTCAGAGATTGGCTGTGGGTTCTTAGAACACAGAACAGAGACGATGGCACCTGGAAAGGGTCTTAGAACATGGGAGAGACCTTAGAACATTTAACGCCAGAGGTGAGAGGAGCCTTAGAACAGGAATGTCAAGACTGGGAGGGACCTGAGAAGAGGAATGTCAGAGCTGGGAGGGGCCTCTGTATCCTGACGTGGCATGTTGGAGTTGGGAACGTACTTGGAACATGTATTTTCAGAAGCTCAATAGGGCTCCTAAGAACATAAACATCGAATGCTGAGCTAGAAGGAGCCTCAAACACCATTTAGTCCGATTGCTTTACTTTAAAGAGGAAACCTAAGCCCCAACAAGGAAAGCCACTTGCCTCAGCTGGGATTCAAATCTAGTTGCTCTGATTCTTTCCATCCCCGCCTCTCTCTTCATCTTCCTCTGGTCTGCTTGGCTCGGTCCAGTCCTGTCTTCGCTCTCCTCTTTGTGCCTCACCTTCAGGCTGGGGGAGGGGGCTTCTGAAAACTTGCCTCCTATTTGCCTGGGGACAGTTGCATCTTATTAGACTGTAAGCTCCTTGAAGGTAGGGACTATCATTATTCCTGAATTCTGTCCCTGGTGCCCGACTCAGTGCTCTGTCCCCAGGACATCTACGGGCTGTTCCTGCTCAGATCAGGTCTGGACTCAGTGAGTTCTGAGCTTCCTGCCTGCTTGGAGAATCTGGAGAAACAGAGCATCTTCCCCTGGCAGGGGATGGTTGTGGGACGGTTGGATGGGGGCATGTTCAGGGTCTATGGTGGGGCGCCAAGGCTCTTGTCCTGGTCTATTTACAGCAACATCCTAATGGTCCAGGATCTAACAGGGGCAAATGGCACAGGCTAGACTGGATGGGGTCCCTCTCTTCCTGACTCCCTTATAGCACACTGTCCACCACCATGTGCACAAAGATGGCACCATAAGTTGTCTAACCAACATGCATACACAGTCACCGACATAGGGTTGGAACAAACCTTTAAGGAGATCTAGCTCATCTTCCTTATTTTACATGTGAGGAAACTGAGGCCCAAGGTGGTAGAGTGACTTGCTGAATGTCTCAGAGGGAATGAATGTTAGAGGCAGGATCTGAGTAACGTTTCTTTGACTTAAAGGTCACCGTCGTTTCTACTTACCATAAGAAGGTACTCTAGCGCTACTGCATCATTTTTTTTTATCCTGGGACTCCATTCTAGGAGCATAGGGCCACAACCAGTAGGCAATGGGTCACACAGTCCCTCAGGTTCACCCAGCTGGAAAGTGTCTGAGCCCGGACTTGAACCTAGGACCTTTCGTCTCTAGGCCTGGCTCTCAATCCACTGAGCTAGCCCAGCTGCCCCTACTTTAGGTTGCAGTTTCTTTAGCAGATGTAGTTTTTACAGGGTGGGGTTGCTAGCCCCACGCCCAACCCTCCTCCTTTTTCATCCGGGCTAGGGACCGTCCTTGGCCCAGGAGTGGTAAGGGTGGGCGATAGGGGTCAAGTGACTTGCCCAAGGTCACACAGCTGGAAGTGCATCATTAAGTCAAACAAATAAAAGATGTGCTTGATTTATGTTATTAAATATTTTAATCGATTTCTTGAATAAATTCAATTCAACAAGTATTTCACGTGTCGGATGTGTGTTGAGCCCTACTGTCATTCCACCCCAGGGCCTACCTAGCACAGTGCCCAGCACACGGAGGGGACCACAGAAACATTGGTGGATTGGTTGATTTCCCAGTGATAAAATGGAATCCGTCTAGGCCTGCCATTCCTGAAGCCCTAGCCACTAATGAAACTCTCAGGGCCTGCTCCTCATGGGAAACTGCTCTCTTCCATTCATAAATTCATTCCACAAATATTTGGCACCGCCTATGGGCAGAGCCTTGGGTTTGTCACTGAGAGATGAACACAATTCAAAGGAGCGGCTTGATGGCCCCTGCCTCCCCGGAGCTTCCAGTCTAGTAGGGGACCAGGGCACAGAGCCAGAAAACATGGAGTCACCTCATGGAATCCAGAGCCGAAGGTTCAACTCCTTTAGTTTATCAAAGAGGAAAGTGACGGCCCCAGAGGAAAAGTGACTTGCTCAAGGTCACTCAAGCCACTGACCCACCATCAGAGAGGAGCAAAGGCTTATGGGAGGTCCCAAAGGGAAATATATATATTTAGCCCATACCATCTGCCTTAGAATCGATACTAAATATTGGTTTGAAGGCAGAAGAGTGGTAATGGCTAGGCAACTGGGATTGAGTGACTTTTCCAGGGTCAAACAGCTAGGAAGTATCAGAGGTCAGATTTGAACCCAGGATCCCCTGTCTCCAGGCCTGTCCTTCTATCCATTGAGTCACCCTTGACCTAGGCTTCTTGGTGAAGTCTCTGTGGAAGGATTTCTCTTGGGAGTGTATACCTAAGGACAGGGGAGAAGAAAAGGTTTAGAACCTGGAAGGGAAGGAGAGGAGGACTGCCAAGTTGGACTGTGGAGGGTCAGCACTACAGTCCTGGAGTGGGAGAAATAAACTCAGGTTTGTGGCTTTTCTCCATGGATATTCAGCAAGCCTGGAGCAGGAATGGAGAAGGGGATTGTGGGGTGACCCGCTGAGCAACGAGCTGGTTCTGAAGAGCTTCTTTAGTGCTGGAAGGTTGGCTGAGTCCTTTATACAGTTTATCTCATTGGAGGCTTGTCTTAATCCCCTTAAGTCCCTGCTCTCGTTATGCTCATTTACACAGGAGGAAACTGAGGTTGAAGAGCGCTTAAGTGATTTGTCCAGTATCCCACAGCTCGTACGAATCAGCGGCAAAATTCAAACTCGGGTCTTCTTGGCTTCCAAGTCGAGCCCTCTCTCCAGCACACGTTGCTGAGGGGGGGAGCAGAGGGATTCACGGGTGATGGCTCTTCCTCCAGGCCAGTGCTGGATTTGGAGTCCAGCGAATCCAGAGTGGGGAAGATGGGGGGGAATCAGCATCCAGGGCCCCAAGTGGGACGGGCTGCCTTGAGAGGTGGGCAGATCCCCCCTCCACAGTTTAGGGACATTCATAAGCTGGAGAATTTCCAGAGGGGGGGGACCAGGAAGGAGGAAAGTCTTGGGGCCATGTTGTATCATAATAGAATTAACTTTTATGACATGCTTATTTTGTGCCTGGCACTGTGCTAATTATCTCATTGGATCCTTATAGCAGGCCGGGGAGGGAGGGGCTGTGAGGAAACGGAGGCAAACAGAGGTTAAGTGACTTGCCCAGGGTCACACAGCTCCCAATGTCTGAGGCCAGATTTGAAGCCAGGAAGATGAATCTTGGGTAGAATCTGTGACCAAATTTGAGCTCCACGCTGGCTGACTCCAGACCCAGTGCTCTAACCACTGGACCAACTGGAGATGTTTAGTTTGGAGGAGGGACATGTCAGACGTCTTCAAGGGCTGACAGATGGAGAGAGGATTAGACTCGTTCAGAGGACAGAACCAAGAACAATGGATTGTTTACTGTTTAGTCCTTTTTCAGTCCTGCCTGAATCTTTGCGGTCGCTTTTGGGGTTTTCTGGGCCAAGGCACCGGAGCAGTTTGCCATTTCCTTCTCATTTGACAAATAGGGAAACTGAGGCAAACGGGTCCGAGTGACTCGCCCAGGGTTACCCAGCTAGGGAGTGTCTGAGGCCAGATTTGAAATCAGGAAGATGAGTCTTCCTGACCTGAGCCACGGTGCTCTAGCCACTGTGCCACCTGGTTGGAAATGACAAAAAGGGTGATTTCGGTTGGGAAGATTTCCTAACAGCTCGGTGCTTTCTCCCCAGAAGTGGTGAGTTCCCCCTCCTTGAAGGAATTCAAGCAGAGCCTGATGACGCCTCGTTGCGTGTGTTAGAGATTCCTTCTGGATGAGAGTTGGCCAAGGCTCAAATTCAGCCACGCTGTGGCCAGGAAGGTTTGGCATGAGAGTGGGGGGAGGAGGAGGAGGAGGAGAAGGGTCCCCCGCGTGTGGGAAGGCCACCCAGAGAGGGCAGACCCGAGAGTCCCAGGTCCCCCACGGCCCCGGCCCAAAGGAAGGCCACTCCATCCTCCTGCTGCCAGCCAGAGGGAGACGGTGCGTCCCCTGCCCTGGCAGCGGTGGGCTTGGCCTGCCGGGGGTCCCTGGACCAAATCGGGAGAGCAGCCAGCCCAGCCCCTTTCTGGTGTCAGTTGTGAGCGGGGGTCTCGTTTCTTGCTGGGGTGCAGGAATCGCCACAGGTCATTCCTGCCTGGCATGAGCCCACCCGGCTAGCAAAGTCCCAAATACTGCCCTGCCGGCCAGTCCTCGGCTAGCCAACACGCCCCGGTTGTCCTGAAGGAGGGCCATCCGGAGCCCTTTCCAGAGGGAGCTCGCCAGCACTGGCGCCTGGACCCGGCTTCATTTCCCTGGCATGGGGAGCTCCCGGGGGAGGACACTCCCTCCCCAGTGGCAGGCGGGCACCTCCTGGGCATCCGCAGCCCTGGCATTGGGTGCTGGTCCAACCTCTGCAGCAGACACTGGGAACCTTCCTCGTCTTTCAGTTCCGGGCCGGCGGGCGGCTCTGGTGTGGACGCGCCCTGGACGCAGACTTCTGGACGGCTGACCACGGCCGCCGGATCGACGGAGTATCCGCCTGCGTCTCCTCCCGTAATAATAGCATCCTGTAGGGCGCAGAACGACGAGAGCAGGAGTAGGAAGGCTCTGCCTCCTTTGATGCTTTCAGGGATGCTGTGGGCCAGGAATAATGCTCTCTGGGTCTAGACCAGGAAGTCCACTGGCTCTTCCCGGGACGTGGTGTTCTCCCACCTCTTTGCCTCTGTCCGGATCGCAGCCCCACGCCTGCCATGCCATCCCTCCTCCCTCCTGCCCTGTAGAATGCCAGGTTGGCTTTGAATGGCCTCTCCTCCAGGAAGCCTTCCCTGATTCCCCCCAACTTCTGTCTCCGCCCCTTTTGTCTTCCCTCCTCTGTTTACTTTGAATCTCTTTAGCATTTCTTTTTGAGTTTGAGCACACTGGATCTTCCCCATTCCGGGTCCGTTTCGTATTTCTTTTTCCGGTTCTGGTTCTTCTCCTGGATAAAATGGAACTCTGTGATGGAGCCAGTTAGAGAGAGCGCAGGAAGTGCTTAGAAGGTTCTTGTCTCCAGGGCTTAGCCTGGCACTTGGCCTTTTTCTTAACCCCCTTATTTTTGGTCTCAGAATCCAGATAGTGGATTGGCTCCAGGGCAGAAGAGCAGGAAGGGCTGGGCAATGGGGTTAAGTGACTTGTCCAGGGTCACCCAGCTGGGAAGTGTCTGAGGCCAGATTGGAACCCAGGACCTGGCTCTCAAATCACTGAAGGGAGGACCCTAAGCCCAGAGAGTGGGAATGATCTGCCTGGGGTCACCCGGCTGGGGGTTCAAACCCAGGACTCTGGCTGCTGGGTTTGGCTGCCCCTTTGCTGAGGGAAGTGGGTGAGCTTGACACACTTGATTGTCAGGGATTGCTATTTCTGGACTATCGGGCAGACCTCAGTCTCTTGCCACTGTCCCAGCCCCCCTCAAGTGCCATGAGCCCCTCCCTCCCTGCGTGCCCCCTTCCCTGGCAGAGCCTTTTCTGGCCCGAGCAGCAGGTCCCGGCCTGGGGCCTCGGGATGTCCCGGGGCCCAGGTTTGGCCAGGCAGGGCAGGTGGAGATAGATCTTAAAAATAATCTGAAAACCTGCATTTTCTGAGTTGCACGAATGATTTAGTCAGTAGTGAGAAGGTTAAGATGCCAAATCACAGGCTGCCAGCCAGGCCCCAGGATCATCTCCCGGGAGAGGGGAAGGGGGTCAGTCTGGGGCCCTGGGCAGGCATCGCTGCCCAGGGCCAATGCCCAGTGTCTCCCTCAGGAGGGGCAGAAGAGAGGAAGGAACGATGGCTCCCGTTTTTGTGGCAGTTTGTGACCCCCGCCAGAGGTGCCGAATGCGAGGGGAATTATCCCCCTTTAACAGATGAGGAAGTTGAGGCTTCCAGAGCTTTTGGTGGCTTGTTGAGGGTTCCACAGCCAGCAAAGGCGGGATCCTTGGTGCAAACCCAGGTCTCTCCTGCCTCTCACCAGGAAAATCGAAGTCAGCTCTGGGAGGCAGGGCTGCTGTGGTCCATCTTGGAATCTTAGGGCCGGGCAGCGTTCCTGCTCAGAGGAGGGGCTTAATAAATGCTTGGTTAACATCTGGGACTGAAGGCGGCTTCCATTCATTCAAGAATCACTTATGAAGCACCTACTGCACACCAGGCACCATCCCTGCCTCTGGAGAAGCAGACAAACGCAAACCAGTCTCTGGGACCAGAGGAAATAGGGAGACCTGAACTGACGCAGAGTGACACGAGCAGAACCAGGAGGACAATGATTCAGTGAAGATGGCATCAGAGGGAAGAGCAATGCAATGAGGACCCTCCTGCTGGAGAGGAGAGGAGCTTACAATGGAGAGACAGAGAGGGAGAGAAGAGAGACAGGAATGGGGGGAGAGAGACAGAGAGGGAGAGAGATGGAGAGGAAGAGAGAGACATACAGGGAGAGGAGAAAGCTAGAAAGAAACAGTGAGAGAGACAGAGACAGAGGGAGGGAGGAAAAGAGAGGGGGAGGAAAGATGATACAGAGAGTCAGAGAAATGGAGGAAGGAAGGGAGGGAAGGAGAGAGAGAGGAGAGAGAAGAAGAGAAGAGAGAGAAGAAGAGAGAAAGAGGAGAGAAGAAGAAGAAGAAGAAGAAGAAGAAGAAGAAGAAGAAGAAGAAGAAGAAGAAGAAGAAGAAGAGAGAAAGGGGTAGAGTCAGGAGATTTGGATGTGGCCATTGTGGGAATTGTTTTGCTCTTCTCTGCATACTTGTAATGAGGGCTTGATTTATTCATTTGTTTATTTTATTATCGAATGGGGGGAGTGGGAGAGGGCTAGCACAAAGCAAACACACACACACATATACATAAACACACTCATACCCAAATACAAGAAGACTCAGCATTCCAGTAACTTACATTCAACTTGGGGATGGAGGCAAGACAGCATGTCCACAGAGAAGTCCAAAACGCTGCTCCCTAAGAGGAGTGAGTGCTGCCTACTGAATAGGAAAGTTAGCATCTGAGTTTAGAAGCTCCGGGTTCAAGTCCTCCTGCTGAGTGACTCTGGACAAGTCACCTAACTTCTTGGTGCCCTCAGAGAACTTTCTAAGCCTGAGTTTCGGAGAAGGTGCCAATCTGCCTTGGTAGAAGGAGTTCCCTCACCTGGGAGCTCTCCACTCTGAAGAGACCCCAGGACTGGTCCTGCTCCTGCTCCATATATACATGGTGTCCCAGAAGCCTTAGTGCAGTTCAAACTGCAAGAAGCCTTTCGGGACCCCTGAATGTTTGGCCAGGAGCTGTGGTTTCCTCAGCATGGATCATCCCAAAGGAGGAACCCCCTTTACCAGCAGAGGTGCACCCTCTCTGCAACTTCCAGTCTTAGTGAATGAGCTGCCTGGATCACCGAGGGGCTGAGGCAGATTTCTTCCAAGTCTTGGGCGTGGAGGCAGAGAGGGAGGGCATTTCAGGCATGAGGGACAGCCTGAGCAAAAGCCCAGAGGCCAGAGATTGAACGTCAGGACGTCTGACAAACAGTGAGGAGGCCAGTTTAGGTGAAAGGGAGTCATGTGAAAGCTGTTGGCAGAGAGAAGTTGTAGCCAGACTTTGAGGGGCTTCAACTGCCAAAAAGAGGAAGGGCAAGATTTTACCCCAGAAGGAGAGCGAGCCGTGTGTATGCGCGTGTGTGAGCCGGTCAGACACTGGGCTCCAGGAATAATCGCAGCTCAGTAGCGCGTGGAGAGCGCACCGGAGGGCACAGGTCGGATTCAGGGAGACCAATTAGGACAGCGCTGCAGTCGTGTGCTCCGGGGGTGATGAGGCCTCAATGAAGGGGGAGGAAAGGGGGCTCCAGAAACAACGGGGTTGGCAGCGGCTCCTGTCTTTTGATTGGAGAAGAGAAGGGAGGAGCGGAGGGCGAGGGGAGAGACAGAGGTTAGTCACCAAAGCGCCCAAGAGCCCCAGACCAGGCGGCTTTCTTCTTGTCCACTCATTTCAGTCATGTCCGACTCTCCGTGACCCGCGGTGATGTTTTCTTGGCAAAGATCCCAAAGTAGTTAACCATTTCCTTCTCTGGCTCATTTTACAGATGAGGAAACTGAGGCAAACAGGGTGAAGTGTCTTGTCGAGGGTCACGTAGCTAGCAAATGTCTAACTCTTCATGACCCCATTGGGAGTTTTCTTGGCAAAGGTCCCAGAGTGGTTAACCATTTCCTTTGCAGCTCATTTTGCAGAAGAGGAAACTGAGGCAAACAAACTGGGTTAAATGACTTGCCCAGGGTCACACTGCTAGGCAATTATCTGATGTCAGATTTGAACTCAGGTCTTTCCAACTCCAGATGCCCCAGGGTCTAGGCAGTGGCTGGTGCCAAGTGAGAGAGGGGAGAGACACAGCCTCTACAGCTGTGGCGTCCAGCCATGGTGGAGGGTAGAGACTTTCTCAGCCGAGGCTGCCAGCAAAAAACAACCAGCCCTGAGAGAGCGGGTTCCGGTTCGCAGGACTCTTGGCACACGCGCTCGCATTTCAGCCTCACCGCAGTGCTGGGGCTAGGAGAGCCCTTTGGCAGAGGGAGAGGGGCAGAGAGGGCCGAACCAGAGGATCCCTCAGCCCCTCCCAGCCCTAGCACCCCCTGTTCTAGGTCCCTCCCAGCCCTGACACTCCCGGTTCTAGGTCCCTCCCAGCCCTGACACCCCCTGTTCTAGGCCCCTCCCAGCCCTGACATCCCCTGTTCTAGGCCCCTCCCAGCCCTGACATCCCCTGTTCTAAGCTCCTTCCCAGCCCTGACATCCCCTGTTCTAGGTCCCTCCCAGCTCTGACACTTCCTTTTCTAAGCTCTCTCCCAGCCCTGACTGACATCCCCTGTTCTAAGCTCTCTCCCACCTCTGACACCCCCTGTTCTAAGCTCTCTCCCAGCCCTGACATCCCCTGTTCTAAGCTCTCTCCCAGCCCTGACATCCCCTGTTCTAAGCTCTCTCCCAGTCCTGACTGACATCCCCTGTTCTAAGCTCTCTCCCAGTCCTGACATCCCCTGTTCTAAGCTCCTTCCCAGCCCTGACAGCCCCTGTTCTAGGTCCCTCCCAGCTCTGACACTTCCTGTTCTAAGCTCTCTCCTAGCCCCAACACCCCCTGTTCTAAGCTCTCTCCCAGCCCCAACACCCCCTGTTCTAAGCTCTCTCCCAGTCCTGACTGACATCCCCTGTTCTAAGCTCTCTCCCAGTCCTGACATCCCCTGTTCTAAGCTCCTTCCCAGTCCTGACATCCCCTGTTCTAGGTCCCTCCCAGCTCTGACACTTCCTGTTCTAAGCTCTCTCCCACCTCTGACAGCCCCTGTTCTAAGCTCTCTCCCAGCCCTGACATCCCCTGTTCTAAGCTCTCTCCTAGCCCTGACATCCCCTGTTCTAAGCTCTCTCCCACCTCTGACAGCCCCTGTTCTAAGCTCTCTCCCAGCCCTGACACCCCCTGTTCTAGGTCCCTTCTCACCTCTGCCCCCTGGGTCCCCCGGCTGCCTTTTTCTGTCCTTGTGCAGTCGGGTCCAATTCTTTGTGACCTCGCTTGGGATTTCTCGGCAAAGGGCCTGGAGCAGTTTGTCGTGCCCTTCTCTAGCTCATTTGACAGATGAGGAAACAGAGACCAACAGGGGGAAGGGACTTGGCCAGGGTCACACAGCTAGTCCTTGCAGAGGCTGGATTTGAACAGAGCAAGACGAGCCTTCCTGATTCTAGGGCTGCCACCTCTTCGGCTTTCGTAAAGTGCCAGCGAAGACGCCATCTTCCCCGGCAGCCCTTCCCAACCCCTCTTAATGCTCGAGCCATCCCTCGGTTAATTATTGCCAATTTATCTTGTCTGTATCTTGCTCGGACATAATCGTTTGTGTGTTGTCTCCCCTGGGGCCCAGGCTGGCCATCCTTCATTCCTGGCCTGGTTCTCCTAGGGCTGAGGGCGGCCCGGCTTTCCTTCTGCTCCTATTTATACCCCAGCGCTTAGTAGGCTACCTGGCACACAGTAGGTGATTAAGAGGTGCTTGTTGTCTGCCTGTGGAAGCTTGGGGGGGAGGCAGAGCTGGCTGGACCCTCATGAAAGCCTTCAGTGATGGGGAGCTCACTACCCCCAAACAGCTGCCTTCCATGCCATTGGAAATTGCACACACCTAGGTATTCGTCTGGAGCTCCTTGAGGGGAGGGATCCCGACTGTGCCTTCCTCTGTATCAACCTTCGCACCATGCCTAGAATGTAATATAAACTCATTGGGTAGCTCAGTGGATTGAGAGCCAGGCCTAGAGACGGGAGGTCCTGGGTTCAAATCTGGACTCAGACACTTTCTAGCTGTGTGACCCTGGGCAAGTCACTTCACCCCAATTGCCTAGCCCTTCCCACTCTTCCACCAAGGAGCCAATACACAGTATTGATTCTAAGATGGAAGGTGAGGGCTTAAAATAGCTCCATTGGCTATTCAGTTGGAGAGAGGAGAGGATCAGGGAAGGGACCCTGGAGAAGGCATCACTTGAAAGGGGCCTTGAAGGACGAAGTGAAACTGCCCAGGCAGAGTTGGTAGCTGGGAGCTCCCCGGGCATGTGGGAGGAAAGCTGGCGAGGAAGGAAGGGCCTGGCTGTGTCCAGACAATGGCCAAGTAGATGGTGGCCTACATGAGGGGGAGGGTTGAGAAATGAGGCTGGACACATTTTCCCAGATTTCGGGCTGGGGGGGATCTTCTCCCGCCCCCACCTTAGGTGTAAGGAGCTGGAGGCCCAGAGAGGGTGAGGGATTTGCCCAAAGGCACCCAGGGGATAAGTGGCAAAGCCAGGACTTGAGGAGGCGGGCTCTGGAGTCAGCGGACTTGGGTTCAATCAATCCTCGAACACCACCTGGATGACTTTGGATGAGTCAGTCTCTCCATCTGTAAGATGAAGGCACTGGGCTGCCCGGCCCTGGGTCCTTTCTAGCTCTAGATATTTGCTCCTGCTTTCCCCAGTGGTCTTTCTACTCTACCACAAGAGCTGTGGAGGGCCGCGGATGGCAGGCCGAAGAGTTTGGGAGCAGCGGGAGACCATGAACGCTTTCTCAACAAAGGCCTCAGATCACTGAGCTGCCCCTTAGCAAGATGAAATGGATAGTGGAGGAGAGCGGGGAGAACGGATTAGAGAGAGAAGTGCTGAAATAGGGAGGAATTGTGGGAGTCGAGGGAAGGAGACAGAAGGAGAGATGTGGAGGTGGTGGAACACCCTCCAAGCTACTCCCCCAGTGGGGCTGGGTCCCTAGAGGGCCCATTGGTGCCTCAGCATCTGGGGTTCACCTTGTGGATGCCTAAGACGACGAATATGGGTCATGAGCCCCCACGGATGGGCTTCCCATAAACAATCAGCCAGTAGACCCGATTGGCTCTTAGCAAAGGCATATATATATTCAGACGGCATCACAAAACAGCAGTGACAAAACATCCCTCCATAAAATGGGGGCACATTCTCTCAGACGTACCCAGAAGAGCCAGGGGAAGAGGAGGCCCGAGCTCACAGCTCCATGTTAGTGAGGCACCAGGGGAGAATAGGCGGGTGACCAAGGCAGATCTTTATTCCTGGTACTTCGGGGCCCTCGGTTCTCTCTCTGTCCTCTCACAAAGGGCAGCATCTCTGCAGGAGTGGCCTTGCTGGGCTTCCAGGGGCTGCTTCTCCCTGTGGCCAGGCTAGGGCCCCTGAAGCCATTTCCTGCCTCAGGAGACTGTCTCTCTGGCTATTGTTGGGGGAAAGGAAGAGAAAGAAAGTGCTTTCTCTTTCCGCAGCAAGGGTCTTGGGCCACCACTGCCTCGGGCTCCTTAGGGCTTAGCTATTCAAAGCTCCCAGAGGGACGCCAAACTCATTTATTTCCTCCACCAATCTCTTTGTTTCCTTCTTTGTTCCTGTCTTCGCTAAGAGAGGTGTTCTCTCTTGATAAAAGGAGCAGGATGTAGAAGCATCGGTACAGTCAGTTTAGCACATCATTAATGCCTTGTGATTACATTCTGGGCCTCCCAGACAGAGACACCCCTTCCTTACGGTAGAATCAGATAACGATTGGCCAATCAATCACCAAGCATTTATGAAGCACCTACTGTGTGCCAGACATTGTGCAGAGATACAAGGACAAAAATGAAGTCGCCCCTGCCTTCCTGGAGCTTCCATTTCCTGGGACATGCAGCATTTAAATAGGGAAGATAGAAGGAGGAATGGGTTCAGGAGGAAGGAGTCTATGTTTCAGTTATGAACATGTTGATATGGGATGGTTATGGGTTCAAATCTGGCTTCAGACACTTGCTAGCTGTGTGACCCTGGGCAAGTCACTTACCCTCCCGTTTGTCTAGCTTATTGCTTTTCTGCCTTAGAACTAATACTTAATATTGATTCTAAGACTGAAGATGAGTTTTTTTTAAGATGCCTGCTGTGTGCAAGACCTAGTGCTCCATGCTAGGAATACAAATATGAAAAATGGCAGTTCCTCTCTCCTGGAGGTGACAGTCTACTAGTGAGAAACACAGGCAGACTGCATGGGAGAGAGAGAGGTGCAAAGGAGACATCCAGGCAACAGGCCAGAAAGTAGAGTTGGGGAGGGAGAAATAATTTTTAAAAAATATTATCAATAATTCCTTTTGCTTTTCTCTTCCCTGCATTTTCTGGTTGGTCCTCCCCTCTCCCACTGGGAGAACCAGCCCTCATAACAACACATAAGAAGAGAAAATGAGACGAATAAAAGCAGCCCAGCAAAATGAACCAAGATGGCAGCCAGGTCCAATGTGGTATGCAGCATTCTGCATCCCTAGCCCCCACCTCCGCAAAGAAGACAGAGGAGGGCGTGGCCAAAGCCAGTAGCTCTGGGGAAGGAGAGGAAGGGCACAGACTTCTCATTCTGTCATGCTTTAAGGCTCACAAAATGCCTTCTTCATTGTAAGTTTGTGAAGGAGGCTTAGAAACCTTTGGGTGGGCTCCTGTGACTTCTTCATCCTGGGGAACTTCTGGTGTGGAAGCACCCCTCTCCCTACCAGCTCAGCTCTGTAACTCCTCTGAAACCCATAGCCTTAGTCACCCGAGGCGTGGAGAAGTTAAGCAGGGCCACCGAGCCAGGATGTATCAAAGACGGGACTGGAACCCAGGGCAGCTTTGTATGTTATTTTGTGAGGCTCCATTTTATAGATGAAGAAACTGAGGCACAGAGCGAGAAGCAGAGGATGGGGGTCACTCATAAGAGGAGATTTCTTTTTAGTTAGGGACAGAGAGGGGGAACACAGACAAGTATCTGTGAGGCAGTTGATATCAGACTCAGTGCCCAGAGCCCTGGGCTTCGAATCAAGATTTGAGTTCAGATCCAACCTCAGACACTAACTAAATGTGTGATCCTGCACAAGTCACTTCACCTCTGATTGCCTCAGTTTCTTCATCTGTAAGATGAAGATAGCGATAGCATCTATCTTATGGGGTTGTTTTGAAGACAAAATGAGATATTTGTAAAGCTCTTAGCACGGTCCCTGACACATAGTAGGTTCTCTATAAATGTTTATTCCTTTCCTTCTCCCAGCTCCTTCCTCCGATGTCTGCTGACTGAGCCTGGGTTAGAGGAAATGTCCTTATGGAGCTGTGTGACCTTGGATGAGTCCCATTCTCACCTGCTCGGCTTACCCCAAAGGATGTTGGCTGGAGGGGGCTTTGGGAATCTTGAACCAAAGCAGGGAGCCGGGGACTGGAGAGGCCAGAGCTCCTGGCCCTCCTGCTGGGGTCCTTCAGCCCAGCACTTGCTGCTGTCTAGGGGAAGATGCTCATGTTTCCTCGTGTTCGTTGTCACTTCATGGGAAAATGTTCCCAAGCCCTGAGTTCCAGCCCTGGCTTGGACCCTAATTGCTCCATGACCTTGGGCAAGTCTCTTTCCACCTCTGGACCTCTTCACCATGCGCCTCTTGGATGTCTGCCAGCTCTGATGGTCGAGGGCCCTTCTCTTCTTTAAGGGTCTGAGACTGAAGGAGGGTTTTAGCCCTGGTTCTCTCTGCCCTCAGTGTGTTCAGTGACAGGTACTGTAGGTTTATGGGACATTCCTTTAGGGGTACGCCCTCCATAGACACCCGCAGATTGCAGGTTTGGTCCCCAAGGATCCAAGGCTCTATGTGGGTCATTACTCCTAGAAATGAGAGCTCACAGGGCAGCTGGGTGGCTCAGTGAACTGAGAGCCATGACTGGAACAGGGAGGTCCTGGAATTCAAATTTGGCCTTAGAAACTTCCTTGTTGTGTGACCCTGGGCAAGTCACTTCACCCCGATTGCCTAGCCCTTATTGCTCTTCTGCCTTGGAACCAATAGCCAGTATTGATTCTAAGACAGAAGGTGAGGGTTTAAAAAAAAAAAAAAAAGAAGGGGGCAGCTGGAAGCTCAGTGGAGTGAGAGTCAGGCCTAGAGACAGGAGGTCCTAGGTTCAAACCCGGCCTCAGCCACTTCCCAGCTGTGTGACCCTGGGCAAGTCACTTGACCCCCATTGCCCACCCTTACCAATCTTCCACCTATGAGACAATACACCGAAGTACAAGGGTTAAAAAAAAAAAAAAGAAAAAGAAATGAGAGCTCACAAGCCCCCACTAGTATGCTTGCCTATAATGATCAGTCAGTAGATACAACGAATTCAAAGCAATGTCTATAAATGATAAAAGCATATCATTGTATACAATGTCTATAAGTTACAGAGCTGGGGGCATACTTTCCCACAGACATACAAGGCGTCCAAGGGAAGGGCAGGCACAAACTTAGAGTAAGGCATGAGGGACCCAGGTGGTGGAGTGAGGCAAGTCGTACTGCTGGTGTTATTGGGGACGGCCGCCCCATCTCTATTCCTCACTCCCGAGCTACTGGCTGGACCTGGTGGCGCTGAGAGTCTAATTCTAAAGCTGTGGAAGGTCCAAGGGGGTGGGGGGAGGGCAACGATTGTGTCTGAGTAGAGGAATGGTGGCTCAGAGCTGAGTGAGAGGAAGAGGAAAAAGGAGACTCACCCCCAGTTCATTCTGGTAGAATGTAAGCCTCGAAAGAGCAGGGAAGTCTTTTGTCTTTTTATCCCCACAGTGCTGGGCACACAGTAGGGCCTTGGTAAGTGCCTGTGGAATTGACAGGCAGGTTTCTTCAGCTTTTTAAGGTTTACAAATCCCTTTCCTCAGAACAAGCCTGTGAATCATTCCCTCCCTCTCTCACTCACTCAATGAACATTTTTCAAACGCCTACTATGTGCCAAGGATTTAAGAGACCTAAACGAAACCACCCTGCCCTCAAGGGGCTTACATTCCTATTGGAATGAAATCAGTATCCTATTTCTGAGAAGCAGGTAGGGCTGATCTTGTTATACAGATGAGGAAACTGAGTCATAGAGAGGGTAAGGGGCTCATTTTTGCTATGGTATCCCCAGGCCTAGCACAGTGCCCCCCACATACTTACCAAATGCTTGTGGATTCATTGCTAACTTCCTCCAAACCTCAGAGCTGGGAAGGCGCAGAGCTGGTCCTCTGACTCTGGATGCCGGCCTCTCTCTCTCTCTCTCTCTCTCTCCCCTTCCCTCCCTCAATTAGTGCCTGGGGCCCTGATCATCTTTAATGGCGATCAATGCCTGGGAAGATTGATGCAGGATTCATTCATCGCTCCCTTTGATGGACTGACGCGGGTTCCTAACAAGCCCAGGGCTTGGAGCTGGGCTCCTGCTGGGACGGGGAGGCAGCAGGCCTGATTCTGGAGATCCACCAACCACTTGCTGCCTAAAGGGTGAAGCTGGAATGGCTGTTGTTCCACTTCAGTGTTATCTTCATGACTGCCTCGGAGGTTCACTGGGCTATGTCTCCATTCCGGTGGTCTCAAAGAGATGCTGAGCTGGGGGGTGGGGGGAGTTCTGGGGCATCTTGTTCACTGTCCCCAGAAAACAAGAATCTTCTTTATAACAATCTGGGCAATGGGTCTTCCAGGCTCTGCTTGGGCATTTCTAAAAATGGGGCATTTCCTTCCCCTTGAGGTCGACAGCGCCACTTTGGGGTAGATTCGATGAGAACCCAGAGAACCTTTGCTTTGGGTGCAAAACCAATATACGTGATTGTGGTTCAGTCATTGCCTATCTTTTGTGACCCCATTTGGGCTTTTCTTGGCCAAGACCCTGGAGTGGTTTGCCATTTCCTTCTCTAGTTCATTTTACAGATGAGGAAACTGAGGCAAATAGGGTTAAGTGAATTGCCAGGGTCATACAACTAAGATCCTGAAGTGGTCTGCCATTTTCTTCTCTAACTCATTTTACAGATGAGGAAACTGAGGCAAATAGGGTTAAAGGACTTGCCCAGAGTCACACAACTAAGATCCAGAAGTGGTCTGCCATTTTCTTCTCTAACTCGTTTTACAGATGAGGAAATTGAGGCAAATAGGGTTGGATGTTGAGGCTAGAAGCCAGGCTGTAACATTCTGCTTTGTTAGCCGTCTACCCATTATTAAGATCTTGTTCTATGCCAGCCACTGAGCCAAGCACTAGGGGTGCATAGAAAGGCAAAAGTAAGGTCCCTACACAATTTTCTAAGCCATTCTCCAAACACTATGTATTGTTCAGTCATTTCAGTTGTGTCTGACTCTTCTTGACTCCGTTCAGGCTTTTCTTGGCAGAGATGCTGGAATGGTTCTCCATTTCCTTCTCCAGTTCATTTTACAGGTGAGGAGACTGAGGCAAACAGAATGAAGTGACTTGCCCAGGGTCACAGAGGTAGGAAGCTTCTGAGCCTGATTTGAACCCAAGTCCCCCAACCTAAGTTCAGCATCCCCGTCCTCTGTGACATGCTGCCTCCCAATATTTTGGGGTCCGTGTGAGCTTGCTCTTTGTTTTGCCTCAGTGTGGTCCAGCTGGGACAAGGGCTGGGAGCGTCTGAGCCCCTTTACTCACCTAATTCCAAACTGTTTTCCAAGCCGGTTGGACCATTTTGCAGCCCCACTAACACAGCACCAATGTGCCCGTCTTCCCACAGCCCTCCCGTCAGTTGTTATGTACGTGAATGGTGCGTTAAAAGGGCTTCAGTTCCTTTGCTCGGTTTGTACATCCCGCCTCGGCCCCCACTCCTGGCAGTCTTGTTTACACAATTAATATTTAAACAGATGGGCCTTTTCTGCTTATATAATGTGGAGGTGGCCTGAAGCCCAGGCTGGCCCTTGTAACTCTGGTCTCCTCTGGGGGGCTGGGGGGTGGGATGGGAAGCTTCTCCTGCTCCGGCTGGCCTGGGATGTCACCGATGGAGGGGCGAGTCAGTCTGGGTCCCCCAAATCTGCTCCTGCCTGCAGCTCCCTCACGTCTCCAGGGCTGGAGCCTCCGGGGAGGCTGGTCCTGGAATTGTTGAGTCCTGGCCTCCTGGAATCTCAGAGCTGGCAGGGATTTGCTGGTCCTCAGTCTCACCCACAGAGAGGAATCGATCCTCTAGCATCCATAATGGGCTGGCAATTCAAGGGCACCACTGCCCTCTCAGGCTCTTCATCTCTGAGTCATCCTCCACTCTGCCCTTTGCCCCACCCCTAGGAGCCCATTGGTTGCCAGGTGTTGACGATTTGACTTCCCCCACATTTCTCATGTCCGTGTGCTCCTCTCCTCTCCTGCAGTTATGATCTAACCTCAAGCCCTCATCCCCTTTGCCTAGACTTTTACAGTAGCCTCCTTTATTTTTTTAATTGAAAATTTTTATTTAATTAATTAATTAAGAAAATTTTTCTAGGGGGCAGCTAGGTAGCTCAGTGGATTGAGAGCCAGTCTGGAGACAGAAGGTCCTGGGTTCAAATCTGACCTCAGACACTTCCCAGCTGTGTGACCCTGGGCAAGTCACTTGACCCCTATTGCCTACTCTTACCACTCTTCTGCCTTGGAGCCAATACGCGGTATTGACTCCAAGATGGAAGGTAAGGATTTAAAATTTAAAAAAAAGAAAAATTTTCCATGGTTCCATGATTCATGTTCCTTCCTTCCCCTCCTCCCACCCCACTCCCATAGCCAACGAGCAATTCCACTGGGTTTTACATGTGTCATTGATGAAGACCTATTTCCATATTATTGATAATAACACTAGGGTGATTGCTTAGAGTCTACAACCCCAATCATATTCCCATCAATTATAGTAGCCTCCTAATTGGCCTCCAGCCTCTCCCCTCTTCCATTCATCCTCCATGAAATCGCCAAATGGATATTCCCAAAGCACAGGGAACTATGGCCTCCGGGAATCAAACAGAAAATCCTCGGATGTTTAAGTTCAGTTTACCACGACTTCTTTCTACCTCTCCAGACTTCGTTATACCTTCTGTTCTTCCATGAGCTTTGGCTTCCTTAGCGCCACCCAGTAAGCTCTCTCTCCTTGCCTTTGCCCCAGTGCCCTCCCTTCTATCTCTTTGTTTATCTGCTTCAGCTCAGATCCTACCTTCTGCGGCTGGTGGCTTCCCATCTCAGTCTCTGTTCTGTACACTCTGCAAATGTCTTGTATGTTTCTGTTGTCTCCCCCAGGAGAATGTGAGTTCCTTGAGAGCTGCCGTTCTTCATCTCCCAAGGACCTACGTCCAGAGTAGCGCGTAATAAATACTGAAGCTGACTCGAAGGCCTCTAGTGATGGGGAGCTCACTCCCTTTTGAGGTGACCCCTCCTTGGGCAGACCTGGTTCGTGTAGCCTGGTGGTTCCCAAACTTTTTTGGTCTGCCGCCCCCTTTCCAGAAAAAATATTACTTAGCCCCCTGGAAATTATGAAACTATTTATTGAACTCAGAATAGAATGTAATACAAAAAAAAAAGTGAGGCCATCACTGCTCCCTGGATCGCTGCAGCACCCACCAGGGGGCGGTGGTGCCCACTTTGGGAATCCCTGGTGTAGACCCTCGGGCTGAAGGTACCAAGCGGGTGCCAATACGGAGCAGCAGAAAATAGAGATCTCTGGCCAAGGCTCAGCCTTGCAGCCGCAGCGCCGGGTGGCTCTCTCCTCTTGGGTAGTTCCTTATGGATTCCAGCCATTTGGGATGGCTTCTTTGATTGTCGGGAGCCGCTGGAGGGACCCAGGGATGCCCCATTGGCCTTGTGGGTCCTTTGGCTTTGGGAGTGAGTGGGGGACAAGACCTAAATCCCTTCTATCATGGAGGGGGGTGGCCAGATGGGGTGCTATGCTCACAAGTGACCTGCCGCCCCCCTCCTCAGCCTCATCCTGGAACCCCCCTCCCTGCCTGAGCCCGGCACCCCCAAACAGCCTTCCCCTCTTTCTCCCAGGCCAGCGGGAGGGGGCGTGCAGAGGGGAGGGTTTCTGTAGTTGCCATCGATCGCCCAAGGACGACTCGGAGCCCACTTCCAGCGGCCGATCGATGGTGGCCGCCCGCTCGCACGAGGCCCCGTCAGATCTCGCCATCTCTGGCTGGCTGGCGGCAGAGCTCGCACTGAGCGGGGGTCACGCCGCAGCCCCGGCTGCAGGCGGTGGCCCTGTTTCGGAGGCTGCTCTTACCTGTGGCTGCAAAGTCAGTGAAGAGGGAGAAGCAGGAGCGGCGGCCCCGCTGGGCCCTCATGACGGAGGGCAGCCAGAAATATTAGGAATTGATCCGTGTTTTCGCTGGGAAAGGGGCCGCCTTCTAACATCATTAAGCGATGACCTTTCAAGCTCAGGTTCTCCCAGGCAGCCCCCCGTGACAGAGCAATGGGCCAGATAGATGGCCCGGGAGGAGGGGAAAAATCAATTGTTTTGCTGAGGCCTGTGAGAGTGTTTGCTGCTGCGGCGGGCAGCGGCGCCCGCCAGGCCTCCCGGCTGCCACCGGCCCCAGGCTCCCCCCGTCCATCTCTCTTTTACACTGGAATAAATTCCATTTGGTCCAGCAGACGAATTCTCCCCGCCGGACGTCAAGGTTTACAAGGGGCCGACAGCTCAAATTGGGGCAGAGTGATGGCGCCGGGCCCTGCGCCCACCTCTACGTCTCTATTGGGCTTTTCTCCCGCAGATCCACAGCTCTGGCAAGGGCGGCCGCAGAGGGTGGTTATTGGGCGGCCGGCCTGGGCTCCGTGAGGGAAGAACCTCGGGAGCAGCCGAGCTAACTGCCGGCACAAAGCCTTGGCTTTGGGGAGGTGATGAGCTCCCTGTCTCTGGAGGGTTTCAGGCAGAGTCTGCTGGCCAGTAAAAGAGGATTCCTGCTTGGTAGGGGCTGGTGCTTGTGGTCGTTTAGTCATTTCAGACTCTTTGTGGCCCTTCGTGAGGGATTTTTTTTTGGGTAGTCGTATGAGAGAGGTTTGCCATTTCCTTCCCCAGCTTGCTTTACAGATGAGGAAACTGAGGCCAGCGCAGTAAGTGACTTGTTCCGAGTCACAGAGCGAGGAAGTGTCTGAGGCAGACGAGTCTTCTGATTAGGGTCTGGTGTTCTAACCACCGCACCACCCAGATGCCTCTGGAGGGGGTACCGGTAGAGGAGAACAAGAAAGGAGAATAAAGAAGAGTTTGGGGGCAGCTGGGTGGCTCAGAGGATGGAGAGCCAAGCCTGGAGGTGGGGGTGCTGGCTTCAAACAGGACCTCAGACACTTCCTAGCAGGGTGACCCTGGGCAAGTCACTTATCCCCACTGCCCAGCCCTTGCCATTCATCTGTCTAGGACCCGATATTGATCCTAAGACAGAAGGTGAGGAGGTGTTATATTCATAAAGGAAGTATAGGATGGGCAGATCATGGGGAGCCTTGAATGCCAGGTTCAGGAGTTTTGTTAGCACAGGGGGCCAAGGAGACTTGTTGAACCCATGTGTGTGGGGAAGATGACTGGGATGGTCTGGACCAGACTGATTGGAGGGGTTAATGCTGGAGTCAGGAGTCCAGTCAGGAGGCAACAGTGACCACCTGAGCAAGCAGAGATGGAGGCCCGCGCTAAGGGCTGCTATGTGAATGGAGAGAAGGTTGGGGCTGCTTAGACATGGCAGAGGGAGAGGGAAGGGTGGAGGCGTGCTCTGGATGACCAGGACCTTGGAGGTGTCCTTGGCGGAAATGGGGTGTCTGGGAGCAGGGGGACAGTTGGGGAGACCATGAGCTCTGCCTTTGCCTCCTCGATTCCTTTATTCGTAAATATTCGTGGCTGTGCTTAGCAAGTTTTGTCCATCCTCAAACTCTCCACAACCCTGCTGTCATGAGCTTAGGGGAATGCAGGACCTTCTGGGCAGGGGGACCCCACTTTGCCTTGGTGGGGGTGAGCTCCCCATCTCTGGAGGGTGTCCAGGGAAGACTGGAGGGTGACTCTTTGGGTGGGTGACAAGGAGGATTCTCATCCAGGTTCAACTGACCTCAGTGGTTTCAGGGGCTCTTTCCAGATCTGAAGGTTCCTGGATACAGACCCAGCAGTGGTACAGCTGGATCAAAGGAAGGCATTCTTTTAAAGCCCTTTGGGAGATTCCAAATTGTCTTCCAGAATGCTTGTATTGATTTGCAATTCCACCAGCAATGTACCAGTGTCCTGATCTTGCCACATCTCCCCCAACATTTATTATTTTCCTTTACTGTCATATTGGCCACAGATCTGAATGTTCTTAATTTGGTCAGAGGAAGCCCTGCAGAAGGTGAGGGGATGTCTGCCGAGGCTGAGTACGTGCCTCCCCAGACTTCACCAAGCTCCCTGAACGCGACTCTCCCCATTAGGGCAGGAAGGTGAGGGCGGTGGGTGCTGGGAAGTAGGAGCCAGAGCCTGGGTGGATTTCACTAGTCTTGCTAGACCCTGGCCCTCCCTTCCCTTTCCCTGCAGGTCTCAGGAGCTCAGAGGCCCCTTGAGTCTGAACATCAGATATCTGTCTGTCCTGATGGATGGTAGGCTTCCCGAGGGCAAGAACTGATTCATCTTTTATCCCCAGAGCCAAGCACAGCTTAGTAAAGGCTTCTTGGCTGATTGTAAGGCTCCTCTGAGCCCTGACATCCCCTGTTCTAGGCTCCCTCCCAGCCCAGCCCTCCCTGGTTCTAGGCTTTCTCCTTGCTCCTACAGCTCCTGTGCTAGGCTACCCCCACTCACCCCTGTTCTAGGCTCCCCTCACTCACCCCTGGTTCTAGGCTCCCTCCCAGCCCTGCCCACCCCTGTTCTAGGCTCCCCCCACTCACCCCTGGTTCTAGGCTCCCTCCCAGCCCTGTCCTCCCCTGTTCTAGGCCCCCGCCAGCCCTGCCATTCCGGGCTCTGGCCTCTCTCTGAGCCGGGGTGCTTTTCTCGGGGCGGCTCCCCACGGGACTCGTTGGCCGGCACTCACCAAAGTGCATTGTCAGCCTGATTGAATCTGCTGCGTTCTAAGCAGAGCCCAAAGATAAACAAGGGCAGCAGCCCAGGCGGAGGATTTATGGCCGTGTTAGGCAGAGGAAGGGGAGAGGCGCTGGCAGAGGAGGCCGGGCCCGCGGTCCCGGGTTCGGGTGTCTCCTGGCTCCCTGAGGACTCTCCTGCTGGCCCCCCGAGCCAGGATCGACGGCTCCCCCCAGGAGGGGCTGTTGGTGCTGCTCATCGGGGAGCGCCTTCGGGCCCCCCACCCCGAGGAGATCGAGGATGGCCATTCCTGGGCTGGATCGGCTGCAGGCCCCCCCCCCCCAGCTAGACACCACAGTCTCTCCGGTCCCGAGAGCCCCCAGCCCAGGCACTCACTGGCTGAAGGGACCGTGAGCCAGAGAGCAAGGCCGGAGGAGCAGAGGCAGGGGAGACCCAGGTTCAAATCCTGCTGGGGTTGTCTCCAGCGGGTGTCCTTGCTTGTACTTCCTGTTGCTGAGGCTGGTAGATGGCTGGGGCCAGTCGGGCGCTCGCAGGGTCTGGCACCCTGGTGGGGGGCCTTTGAGAGTGGGGGGGTCGCCTCCACGGCCTCAGGGGAGAAGTGGAGTGGCCGGGCTCCCACCTGGACCAGCGAGGGGTGGCCATGGCATCTCCAAACCAAACCCTCACACGTGATCCCTATTTTACAGATAAGGAAACTGAGGCAGACAGAGGTCAAGTGACTTGCCTAGGGTCACAAGGCCAGCAAGCGTCTGAGGCAGGATTCAAACTCAAGCCTTCCTCCCTAGTGGCTTGGCCTCCTTGGGGCTGTTCCTCCTCGCCAACTGGGGAGTCACGATGCTCGCTCTGTTCCTGGGAGGGAGGCGAGCCGAGGGCCGGATCGTGAGTGAGCCGCTTTTATCCGGCCTTCGTAGCCCCGCGGGGGGCGGCCAGGCTTCCACAGAAATCCTCCGGAAACGTTGACTGAGCGGCCGAGCAGGCGACCTAGTTTGTGTTGGGAGAAATCCTGCCTCCCGCCGCTGGAGGAGGTCATCGAGGGCGAGCTGTGCCGTGTGTGTGTGTGTGTGTGTGTGTGTGTGTGTGTCACTGATGAACGCGATGGAGGTTCTGGGGGCGCAGAATGGCGGGTAGCTGGGCTGGAAAGAGAGGAGGGGGATGGGGAAGCAGGACTGAAGGGCAAGAGCCCTGGGTTCGAGTCTCAGACCTACCCCTTGATCGCTCCGCGTCACCAAGCTGCTTCCCCTTCTCCGGCCTCAGCCATCCCAGCTGTGGGGTGGGCGCGTACCTGCTGCCCTTCAGACCTCACAGGGATGTTCTCCCGCTGCCCCTGGGCCGGGCAGCCGTCTTCCGTCCTAGTCCGTGTCCCTGAAGGCCAGCTGGGGGCGCTGTCTCTGGTCCTGGAGGCGGAGGCGCTGCCTTCCGGGGCTGCCTCGGGGCCCTATTTCCCATTTGGGTAAGGCGGAGCCATCCGTGACTCGCGTCTGTGAAGCGCCCCCCGGTGCCGGCACTCTGCTAAGGGCTGGGGGCGCCCGCGAGGAAGGAGCGCACAGTGGGACCCCGACGGCCCTAGCCTGGGCGGCCATCCTGGCCCAGCGGCCTTCCGTGACGCCCCCTCCAGCTGCCCAGCCAACAAGCTGAGCCCTCGGAGGCTGCCGGGTTCTTGATAGCTCCGGGAGAGGCGCCGCCGGCATCCCCATTTTACAGTTCAGGTACCTGAGGGGAAGCACAAGTCCCATGACTTGCCCAGGGTCATACTGCTAGTGTGTGTCAGGAGCGGGATTTGAACTCCGGCCTTCCTGACTCCAGCCTCGGCACCCTGCGTGCTACAGCAGCTATACGTGGCTGTCTCTAGTCATCTCTGTCAGTCTAACGGGGCATCGTGCTTCCATCCGTCAGTCTTTCACATCCGTCTCTCTCGACCTCTCCACGTAGTGCTCTCTGTCTCCAAAAGATCCGTCTATGCAGCCGGCTCTCTCATTAGACACACCATTGACATATCTATCATCTGTCTTCCATCTTGAAATGGTCTATACTCATCCGTCCTCTTCTTTATCTCTCTCGAGGCATAGCTAGCCTCTGTCTGTCTCTAGACACCTCTCTAGCTCCAAATGATCCAGACCCGTGATGGGCAAACTACAGCCCCGGGCCAGAGGAGGCCCCCTGAAATGTTCTATCCAGCGGCTGGATGTTATTCCTAATCTGACCAATACAGTGAGTAGATCCAATACAATGAAACTTTGAAAGAGCTGCCTTAGACACAGACTGACAGAGGAGCATTTCCTTTCCTTTGGCCCCTCTTTAAAGAGTTTGCCCATCACTGATCCATTCATCTATCTGTCCATCTTTCTCTCTCCACCTACCCATCCATCCATCATCTATCTATCTATCTATCTATCTATCTATCTATCTATCTATCTATCTATCTATCTATCTATCTATCCATCTCTCTCTATCTATCTATCTACTTACCTACCTATCCATCCATCCATCCATCCATCCATCTATCATCTATCCATGTCTATCTATCCATCCATCTCTCTCTCTATCCATCTCTCTCTCCACCCATCCATCCATCCATTCATTCATCTATCGTCTTTCCATGTCCATCTATCTATCTATCCATCTCTCTCTCCATCCATCCATCCATCCATCTATCTATTGATCTATCTATCTATCTATCTATCTATCAATCTATTTATCCATCCATCCATCCATCCATCCATCTATCATCTATCCATGTCTATCTATCCATCCATCTCTCTTTCTATCCATCTCTCTCTCCACCCATCCATCCATCTCTCCATCCATCTCTCCATCCATCTCTCCATCCATCTATCTATCGATCGATCTATCTATCCATCCATCTTTCTCTCTCCATCCATCCATCCATCCATCTCTCCATCAATCTATCTCTCTATCTATCTGTCTATCCATCTACCTTTCTATATACATATCTCTCAAAAACCTATCTCCAGACATATCTATGCACTCACATCTCTCTCTCTCTCTGTCTCTGTCTCTCTCTCTCTCTTCTCTCTCTCTCTTTCTCTCTCTCTCCCTCTCTCCCTGCCCGCCTCTCCATCTAGCCATCTTGGACGTATCTATCCATCAGTTGTCTATTCATCTAATCCTAAGTTACTATGTAAATTAATTATTGTTGATGCTATTTCCATCACTACCAGTACTACTACTACTAGCTGTGTGGCCCTGGGCAGACTACTTGACTCCTCTGGGCTTCCATCTCTTCAACTCTAAAATGCTGCTGCTGATTCTCCGTTTGGTGGCCTCCAGCCTCCCTTCTGCTCTGAAGCCGTGATCCCACAATGCTCTACTGCTTGGGCAGAGATCTGGTCCCCTGGGAATGTGCTTGGGAGACGCCTCTGCCTGGGGTCACCATCGCCCCTGTGGACCCACATTTGTGCCTCCCACCCCTGGCTTGTTCATTTGGTCGCCATGGTACACCCATTGAGCTTTCGCCTCAGTGATGCCGTCACTAGGGCACAGGGATACCAGCTTTTCCTTCCTGGCATCTTCCCGGGTTCCATTTTCTCAGTCTCTGGCCTTCTCCCATCTGCCTTGCAGACTTGGTTGGAGCACGTGGGAGCTGGGGCCTCTGCACCCCTTCTTCTCAGATGGAGCACCCGGGGGTCTTAGTGTCTCTCTGTCTCTGTCTCTGTCTCCCTATCCCTGTCTCTCTCTGTCTTTCTCTGTCTGTCTCAGTCTCTCTGTCTGTTTCCCTCTCTGTCACTCTGTCTGTCTCTCTGTCTCTGTCCTTCTCTGTCTGTCTCTTTCTCTGTCTCTGTTTCTCTCTGTGTCTCCCTCCCCCTTCCCCTTCCTTCTCTTTCCTCTTTGTCTCTCCCTCACCCTCTTGCCTCTCCCATGTCTCTTCTTCCTGCCTCTCTTGTCTCTCCTCCGTCTGTCTGTCCCTCTTTTGTCTCCTGTCCCTCCCTCCTTCCTTCCCCCTCTGTCTTTCCTCTCTTTTGGTCTTTCTTTTTCTCTGTCTGTCCTTCTGTCTCCATCTGTCTGTCTCTCCCTCTCATCTCTCTGTCTGTCTGTCTCTGTGTCTGTCTTTCTGCCTCAGTCTCCATCTTCCCCCCTCATCCTCTGTCTGCCTGACTCCATCCCTCAAGGCCATGATCCCATACGTCGCAGTCATGAGGGCTTCCTTCCCTGCCCCTCTCCCTCCTCTCTTCCTCTTTGCCCTCCTCCGATCCCAGGCCTTCTGAGGGCATCTCCTCTCATTTTACAGTTGGGGAAACTGAGGCAGACAGTGGTGAGGTGGCACAGCCAGAAAGTGTCTGGGGAAGGACTTGAACTCGGGTCCTCTAGGAGTTCTGAAGGCAAAAGGGAGCAGGGAGTGGATTCCAGCAGCCTGGGCAAAGGCACAGAGGTGGGAGATGGCGCATTGGGTGTGAAGAACACTGGGAAGGCCAGGCTGGCTGGCCCAGAGTGGAAGAAGGGCAGCGATTAGACTCAGGGCTGGAATGTGGGCCGGAGCCAGGCTCAGAGGCCCATTCTCAGAAGGATGCCGACAGGCTGGAAGCTTGTGGAGGAGATGAGGATGGACGGAAGGCCCTGGGAGTGGTGGGGCTGGAGAAGGGAGAGGGCTGAGCCTCCCTCTGCTTGGTTTGGGAGCCGCCTGCCCAGGGGCGGGGGCTGGCACAGCCTCAGAGCCTGTGGGTGCTCCCCCCTCGCGCTTGTGCTCAGGTGCAAGACAGACCAACGGATCTGCCCGAGGGAAAGCGGGTGCTTCTAGGTCACTCTCCTGCTCAGGGCTCTGCAATGGCTCCCCTTTCCTGACAGCCCCAGGGAGCTCCTGGCCCTCCATCCCCTGGCACAGAGCCTGCCTTCTCTCTCCTTGCTGCCCTCCAAACCCACGCTGGGATTTCCAGCCCCCCAGCCTTTGCCAATCATACTCGTACAAGGCAGGTCTCCGTATCGCTGTCCCTATTTGTAAGATGAGGCTTAGAGAGGTGGGTGCCCCCCGCCCTGGGCACTGGGTGCCAGCGTAGGTCTGGCCTCCGCCTCCTAGCTGGAGCTATTTCAGGCTCGGGCTCTTTATCTCTGGGGTCTCCCTGCCTCGCTGGGTTGCTGTGGTCTGGACGGGCCAGCCTGGCACAGGAAGGCTGCCCTCTCGGTGGCACGCCCGGGCACACTCTGCCCTCAGGGGTGGGGGCTTCTGCTGCCTGTGGCAGCCTCCGGGGCTCCCGTTGTAGTGCCGGCACACAGCAGGCGCCCCCGAATGAAGGCTTTTTCATTCATTCACTCGTTCTTCTATTCACCAGAGAATCTTTGCCGTCGCTGCCTGCTGGGGAAAGGTCGTGTGGTGCAATGCGAAGCGCCAAAGCCTTGGCACCTATTTCTCTGGACTCCTCCCTGTCCATCCCCTTGACCAGAAAACTGAGGCCCAGAGAGGCAGGGCCTCGATGAAGGCTGCCTGGGCAGTGGGCACCAGGGCTGGCCTCCAGCCAGAGGGGCTCTGGCTCCCAATCCTGCCTCCCCAGGGTGCCTAGGCATGGACTCTGGACCTGGTCGGGTCTCCTTTCTACTCCCCCCACCCCGTGCCTGGCACCTTGCTCTGTGCCCACGGGCCTGCCTCCCGCTAGAGCTGCTGCCCCTCCGGCCTCCCATTTAGGAGCAGAAACACCATTACCCAGAATGCAAACAGGCCTCCCCGGATGGCCAGCCTGCCTCTCCCCAGGGTGCAATGCCCCGGCGGGTGAGGCTGATGCCCACCATGCCCGAGCCCAAGGTGGCACATGTGCAGAGGATGGCCCAGAGCAGAGAGGTGGCATCCGGTGCCCAGCTGAGTGGGAGAAGGCTGCCTCGCCCTGGAGGGGGGCAGCGGAGGGGCTGGTCCCCAACCCTGGCCAGGCCAGCTGCTGCCAGCCACGCTCGTGTTTCTCCTGCTGGAACCCCTGGTCAATCCAATCTGATTCGGCAAACATTTATTTAGTTCAGGCGCTGCCCAGGGGGCGGCAGACTCTCAGGCCGAAGGGAGAGCCTGGAGGGCTTGAGGAAGGGGGCAGCCCCAGCCCGGCCTCCACAGGCAGCAGCCTGGGCCAGGGTTAGCCAGGGCTGGGGGGCAAGAGGGCCAGCGTCGGCCCCCCCAGGGCTCCCGGGCATTCTGCCCACCCCCAGCGCCTTGTCGGTGCGGAGACGGAGACTCACCTTGGGGCAGCGCCCAGGTTTGAGGGAAGAGAAGGTGAGAGGAATCTGGAGCGGGCAGGCCTGGCACCCACCCCAGAAGCTCATCTGTCTGTCTGTCTCTGTCTCTGTCTCTGTCTCTGTCTCTGTCTCCGTCTCTGTCTCTGTCTCTGTCTCCGTCTCCGTCTCCGTCTGTCTCTGTCTGTCTCTGTCTCTGTCTCCGTCTCTCCTTGGGTTATTTCTGGAAAGGTTCACACTCTGCAGCAGTGGGATCTCTGTAGTTCGTCTCCTCTCCGGCCTTTCCGCCCCGCTTTCCGCCCCAGAGCTGCCCACAATCACCTCCTCTTGGTCCCTCCACCCATCCTCGGCTCAGCTGCAAAAGTGATTTTCCTGCAGGGAGTGAGGTCCCTCCCTCACCCTGTGAGCTCCTGTGGCTCCCTCTTATTTCACGAGTAAAGTAGAGACTCCCGTCATGCGCCGTTCTTTGGCTCCTCGGGGTGGCTCCCGGCACATGGTGAGGACAGTAGCACGAGCCGCGCCTCAGAGCCTTTCCGGATTGGTAGGTTTTCACAAATGCTCCCTGACCCCCCCCCTCCAGAGCCCCGGGGAGGCGGGTGCCATTATTGAAGCGAGCGAGAGAGGTAAAGGGCCTTGGCCAGGCCCCCACTTAGCCCAGGTCTGTATTCATTAGACGCCCTCCCAGAATTCCTTTTCCCTTGTTTGTGTGGCTCTGTGAAGTCCTCCCTGGCTCTCTCCGCCCGGGCTGCCTTGGGTGAGCCCCTTCTGGACTCGAGCCTTTACCTTCCCTTTGGCTTCAAGTTAAATGGAATAAATCCTATCAAACAGAATACTTGGAGTATTTGGGGTGTTAATTTTAAAGCTTACAGGTCTGTGGCAGGACTTGAACTCGGGACTTCCCAACTCCATGTCTGTTCACCCTGGCGCAGGCTTTCCCCTATCCCTAGAACGTCCCCCCTCTTGGCCTCCCTTCGAGACTCAGGTATGGGCGTCCCCGACCTCCCTCCCGGTGCCCGCAGGGCCCGGCGGTGGCACCAAGGGGCAGCCGGGCATCGTCCCTGCTCTCCCGCAGAGCCGGGCTGGCCGTGGTGAGCTCAGCAGAGGCCGGAACTCCAAATCAGCATTTTCCCAGCCTGCAGGAGAGCCCCCGGGCCGCCCGGCTCTTCTGGGCTCCGAGTCAGCAGGCAGGCGTGTCTTCAGACCTGCCCTCGGGAAGCCTGGCACGGGCTGGCACACACCTGGCACTCGGAGGGCTTCACAAGCCTCTGGCACACGGCGGAAACGGCTCAGGCAGGGCCCGGAAAGCTAACGGCTCCTGCTCAGGCCTGGCTGGGGAAGGGCCCTGGCGAGGGTTCTGAGGAGGCCAGGAAGTGCCTGTCCCTTCTGTCTCCCAATTGCTCCCCAGCCTCAGCTCCAGGGCAAAGGAGTGCTCTGGGATGGTCCATGGGGGTGAAGTGACTCGCCCAGGGTCACACGGCTAGGCCACATGGGAACCCAGGACCTCCCATCTCCAGGCCACCCAGCTGCCCCTGAAGGCTGGTTGAGAGGATCAGATTTCACCTGGGAAGAGGCTTAGGCAGGTCCTGCTCATCCCCAGAGAGCAGAACCAGGAATGAGAGTCCCGAGTTCAAATCCAGCCTCAGACACTCACGGGCTGGGTGACCCTGGGCAAGTCACTTTACTCTGTTGGCCTCAGTTTCCTCATCTGGAGAAGGAAAAGGCAAACCACTCCAGAGTCCAGGCCAAGAAACCACTAACGGGGGTCCAAACACTTATTAGCTGTGTGTCCCTGGGCAAGTCCCTTCACCCCGTTTGCCCCACTTTCCCATATGCAAAATGATCTGCAGAAGGAAATGGCAAACCGGCCCAGTGTCTTGGCCAAGAAAATCCCAAACAGGGCCACGAAGAGCTGAAAGCGACTGGAAAATGGCCGAACAACGTCCAAGAGAAGAGCCTCGTTGGGGATACTCGGTATCCAGATGTAGAAAGGGCTGCCTCTGGAGGGGGTGGGCTCCCCCTCACTGGCCCCGAGGTCTCTGAGCAAAGGCTGCCCGACCGCCCATGGCACCGTGGGGGGAGATTAGACACCTCTGAGGCCCTCTCTGGGTTCCATACGGCCAGTCTGGACGAGGCTGCTGCTGGCTTGCTGGCTAGTCCTGGGCAAATCAGTGCCTCTCAGAACCACAGCTTTCCCGTCTACAGAATGGGGGAAATACTCTTGCCAGAGAGGGAGAGAGAGAGAGAGAGAGAGAGAGAGAGAGAGAGAGAGAGAGAGAGAGAGAGAGAGAGAGAGAGAGAGGGGAAACAATAGAGAAAGATGGAAGG
>NC_058130.1:783012852-783058014 GCF_016433145.1 Gracilinanus agilis | reverse complement strand
GAGGAAGTGGAGATGAGGAAGAAGGGCATCCAGGCAGGAGGCACAGCCCATGCAGAAACTCAGAGAAGGTGGATTGAGAGAAGCCCGTGTGAGAGGGAGCAGGGAGGCCAAGTCCACAAGCACTTCTGGGGTGCCCAATGGGTGCCAGGCCTTATTCTCTGACCTGGGGCTACAAAGAAAGGCCAAAGATGCCCCTGTCTCCAGGAGCTCCGAGTCTGTTGGGGGGATAGGCTGTCTGTACCAGCAGAGAGGGAAGGCCCTGGATGGGGAAAGGCTTCCAGTGGGGAGTGGGATTGTCTCTGAGACCGGAGAGAAGCCAGGAGAGGGAGATGAGGGGGACAGCCTTCCAGACATCAGGGAGAGCCAGGCCAGAATTGGGAAATGGAGGGTCTGGTGAGTGTGTCTGGGTCACAGAGTCTGGAGGGGACCATAGAGAAAGCTGTGTATGAGAAGACTAGAAAGGGGAGAGGTGGGGACAGCTGGGTAGCTCAGTGGATTGAGAGCCAGGCCCAGAGATGGAAGGTCCTGGTTCAAATCTGGCCTTGGACACTTCCCAGCTGTGTGACCCTGGGCAAGTCACTTCACCTCCATTGCCTACCCTTACCACTCTTCTGCCTTGGAGCCAATACAGAGTATTGACTCCAAGATGGAAGGGAAGAGTCAAAAAAAGAAAAGGCTGGAAAGGGAAGGAAGGGCCAAGAGCAAAGAGCTCTCAGTGCCAAACAGGGGGGGTTTATCAGTTTCTGGGGGCCAGAGGGCGCTCCCGGAGTTTATTGAATGGGGAAGGGGGCCGAGCAGCCCCCTACTTGGTGGGAGTCAGTTTGGAAGCCAATGGAGGAAAGCTTAGGCCGCGTTGCAAGGCAGTGCCAGGGCTCTGGAGGGCATGGAGGCAAGGCGGATGGCAAGGCCTGCATCTCCCACAAGGCGCAGAGTGGGTGACTTCCATCCCATGCAGCAGCCAGCCCGGCTCTGGGGTCCCAGGATAGGGGAGGGGTAGAGGGAGTCGAGAGGCTGTTCCCAGAGCCTGCGCTGTAGGCGAGGGGCACCCGAATCGGGCTGTGGCCGCCCTGGGAATGAGGGAGGGACGTGCACAAGGAATGTGGACTTGTGCCTGCTGGCCGTGCCGGGTGAGGGGTGGGAGGAGGACGCTGAGCTCGTGAGCCCGGCTGGCATCAGGGCGGCACTCGGGGATGCAGCCGGCGCTTCTGCTGGGAAAGGACGCTGGTGGAAGCCGCTGGTGTTCGGGTGTTGGGCGCCATGTTGGAAGCGCCCATGACCGGCGGTGCTTGGCCGGAGACGCCCAGCGGGGGAGGGACAGAAGGAGGAACGGAGGCTCTGCAGGTGGGAAGCAGCTGGAGAAATCCATCTTTACGTGGCGCCCTAGCGAGGGGCAGCAAGAGAAGGGCGGGGGCAGGGGGCCGCTCGGGGAGATGGGTTGGAATCACCAGGCCTTACGGACTGGGTGACTCTGGGCAAATCACGTGCAGACCTGCCGAGGGAGGCAGCAGGGCAGCGAATGCCTCCTCAGGGGCACGGGAGGGGGCGAGCCAGCAAAGGGACTGTGGGACCTTCCAGCGCTCTCTATGTACCTCGTATCGCCTACAGGACAAACCAAGGCCTTTATATTTGACCCTGAAGGTCACAGGGAGCCACCAGAACTTCCTGAGTAGAGGAGAGGGTGTGATCTGGTCTGTGATCTCCGTGGAGGATACAGTGCTGGAGGCAGCGGGCTAGTGTGCCAGTCCGGATGTGAGGAGCCTTCAGAGGACCAGGGAGGGATCATGGAGTTAGAGCTGGAAGGGCTTTAGAGCTTTAGAGGCAGTGTTGGTCTTGGAGTCAGGAAGAGCAGAGTTTGAACCCTGCCTCTGACACTCGCTGTGTGACCTTGGCCAAGTCACTGTCCTCTTTCTGCTTTGGCTTCTCCATTCATAAAATGGGGATACAACAATAGTTCCCTCCCATGATTGTTGTGGGGATCAAATGAGATCATATCTGGAAAAGGAACCACTGTTACCGTCTAATCAAACCCCTTCATTACAGCTGAGATTCAGAGAGAAAATGACTTGTCTAAAGCCTCTCAGTGAGTGGGTGGCTGAGCAAGGATCTGCCTTGGGTCTCCTGACTTGCAGATGTGGCCTTATCCCCCACCCCCAGATCCAGATGAGCAAGTACTGCCCAGGCCCAAGATGGAATGGCATGAATACTGAGTGCAGGCTCCGCTCCTCTGAAGGCATCGTTCGATGCTTCATCACAACGGGGAGGCGAGGTGGCTTCGGCAAGGCCATGGTCCTACCACAAGGTCAGGCCTGAGGAGAAGCCCCGTGACAGACCTTAAGGACCAGCCTGGTAGAATGCCCAGATGCTGGCCATCAGGCACGGCCCAGCTTTAGACCCCGAAACTCTGGGAACTCCCTGCTCAAGCTGGAGAGGGCTGGGAGGATCCGCACGTGGCTCCAACTGCTTCCTCCTGCCAGAACATGAGCTGTGGTCCTTGGGGGTGGGCTGGGGGGCTCCACTTGTCCAAAGCCACCCAGGAAGTGGCTGAGGCAGAATTTGAAACCAGATCCTTTGGCCCCATGATCGGAGCTCCGAGGACCCGAGCAAGGGTAGTGGAAGTTCTTGGAAGTCCTGGAGGGTGGCTGAGCACCACAGACACTCCGGACCTGTCAACAGTGCCCCGAGAGCAGCGCTAATGAGGAGGGGGGCAGCCATCACCATTTCCAGCTACAAAGCCCAGCAGTCCATCGGATCCTTCTCAAAGGCCGGGGACCAGGCAGGCTGGGAATTCTCAGCAACAGACAGCAAATTGGAATGAAGGGACACCGAGGAGCTCCCCACCTCCCCACCGGGCACCGAGCCGCTCTCCAGGCTGGGGAGACGATCTGGGGCTAAAACAATATAAATCATGGGTGAGAGGAGGGAGAAGGGAGGAAGAGAGACAGAGACAGGAGAGAGAAGAGAAAGAGAGATACAGAGAGAGGGAGGAGGGAAGAGGAGAGACTGAGACAGAGACAGGAAAGAGGAGGAGAAAAAGAGAGATACAGAGAGAGGGAGGAGGGAAGAGGAGAGAGAGAGAGACAGAGACTGAGATAGAGAGAGAAGCTGAGACAGAAAGAGAGACAGACAGAGTGAGACAGAGACAGAGAAATACAGGAGAGAGGAGAAAAGGAGAGATACAGAGAGAAGGGGAAGGGAGAGACAGACAGACAGACAGAAAGAGAAATAGAGGCAGAGACAGAGAGTCAGAGACAGAGAAGGAAGAAAGGCCTCTTGTAGGACAAAGCCCTTGAGCTTTACTTTGAGGGAAGCTTGAGATTCCAGGACGCCCAAATGGACCAAGTATATCCCACACTAGGAACAGAGCGATTTATAGTTTTGGAAATCGATCAATAAGCATTTATGAAGTAGCTGCTATGTGCTAAGTACTGTGCTAAGAAGCAAAGACAGTCCCTGCCCTCAAGGTGCTTCCCTTCTGCCATAGGAAACACCATGGACATGGACATGTCGGCACGTGAGATCCATGACATAGAGCAGCCAGTGAAAAGTCTCACGTAGGAGGTGGTAACTGAACTGAGCCTTGAAGGAAACCCAAGATGGCAAAGGGCAGAGGTGAGGATGGAGGGCATTCCGGGCATCAGGATCAGCCCGGGCAAAGGTTCAGACTGTCAAACACCCCTAGATTCTCCAAGGGCAAGACGGTAGAACCAGGGATCATAGAGTTTCACAATCTTGCCTCTGGAAGGGACCTCAAAGACCACGGAGGCCAACCCATGCTGAAATAGGAATCCTTTGAATTCAATCCACGCCAGGTGGCCATTCGCCCTCTATTTGGGGAACTCCACTGACAGGGAGCTCACTACCTTCCTGATGAGGCAACTGATTTTCTTCTTGGCTGGCTCTGATTGTGGGGACATTTTTCTTAGACAGGCGACAGTTGAGGCTATGGGAATGGGGCTCTTTAGTTCTGCTGGTCTCTGTGACTTGACCATCTCTCACAGAACCACAGGATCATAGATTTGGGGCTGGAAGGAGCCTCAAAGGCCACCCCTCGAGTTTACAGTGGAGGAGGCAGAGCGGATATACAAATGTAGCAAGTACCAGAGCCAGAATTTGAACTTCAGTCCCCAAATTCTTGACATAGTTGTTGCTCAGTTGTGTCTGACTCTCAGTGACTCTATTTGGGGTTTTCTTGGCCGAGATACTGGTTTGCCATTCCCTTCTCCGGCTCATTTTACAGATGAGGAAACTGAGGCCAACAGGGTGACATAGAAGTGCTCTCAGGGTCACATGGCTAGTAAGTGTCTGAAGCCAGATTTGAACTCGGGTGAATCTTCCTAGCTCCAAGCCCAGGGCTCTGTTCACTGAGCCACGCTGCTGCCCACGTTGGGATAGACAGCTCTTGGCATTACAGCACACTCCATCTTACTATAATACTTTTAAAGGAAGTCTGTATTGGAAGAAAGTTTGTGTCGATGCCAGATATGTAAGTGGCATCTGTATGGAAGTAAGTTAATGGTCCGCTTGTCCAGAGACAGACAAATAGCTGAGAAAGACTCTGCTGATTGGACAGAAAATGGTCCTGAGTATTTGTGCTGCTGGCAGGGGTGCCTGACGTGCCAGTGTGATTCCTCCCTTCTTGCCTCCTGCCTGGGGATTGGAGGAAGGGAAGTGAGAAGCCACAGAGAAGGTCGCTGCTTCCTCCTGGGACTGAAGGGACTGCTGGCAGAGAGGAAGTGCCAAGAGCAAGGCTTTGTGACACACCAAGAGGTCCTGGACCTTCAGAGAACCCATTTCTGGCCTCTAAAACATTTTGCTTTTAAATGATGAAATTCAGGATGAACCAGACTTAGCTGGAGGGATGGGCAACAGTTAAGGATGAGTGCGAAGGGGAACATATTGTACTTAGGTGTTTGATTTCCTTAAACCCTGCTCTAATTATGCATCAGAGGATAGAAAGTGGGGGAGGAGGTCTAGTGTGGAAGAAGAGGAGCCTGTGTGGGGAGGAGGGAGGGAAATTAAGGACGAGAATCAGACGGGGAGGAAGGAATTAGAGACATACCTGAAACAAACCCCTCAGACCAGTGTTTGGGGGTAAGGGGGAGGGGCACAGCCAAGCAGAAGACAGAGGACCTGAGCCTGACCATGCCTGGAGTAGCATCAGAAGAGGCTCTGCCTCATGGAGATTGAGAGAGGGAAAGAGGTCCCAGAGAGATGGGTTCCAAGTGAACTATTAGAAGACTGTGAGGAAGGAGACTGCACAGTGGATTGAGAGCCAGACCTAGGGATGAGAGGTCCTAGGTTCAAATCAGACACTTCCTAGCTGGGTGACCCTGGCCAAGTCACTTAACCCCTATTGCCTAGTCCTTACCACTCTTCTACCTTGGAACCAATACACAGTATTGATTCTAAGATGGAAGGTGAGGGTAATTAAAAAAAATAGCCTGTGAGGAAAGTGTGAGGACTTACCTTGGGAGGATGTGCCTTCCTGGGTAGGGACAGTGCTGCCTCCCCCTCCCCTCTTCTTTCCCCCTCCCCCTAAATGCCAGCCTCCTGGAATGAGACCTTCTTTTCAACCCTTGCTAGTTATTAAGCCCAAACTGAATAGGAGCCCTAATATTAAAGACTTCTTGGAGGGGAAAGTGGGTCTCTCTGGGGGACACAGCAGACTTCAGCATTAGAAAATGAGGCTGACAGGGATGCCTCATCCGGTTTTCGTATCTCTCTCTCCCTCCCTCTCTCTTTCCCTCTCTCCCTCCCTCTCTCTTTCCCTCCCTCCCTCCCTCTCTCTCTCTCTGCCTCTCTCCCTCTCTGTCTCTCTCTCTCTGGCTGAACACTGTAATTCACACCCAGAAAGGCTGGTTCTGCTGAGCCTCTCCTCTGGGACTTGGCTTGGCTGGGCTTGATCAGGCTGGTTTTCCTGGAGCATTTGGGGGCCCCGATTTCCGAGCAGGGGCAGGCAGGGCTCATCCTAATGCGGGTCCTGCCGGCCGCCTTGGCTTTACAGCCCAGGAATTAGGGTCCTGCCCTGGTTAAAGGAAATGAAGACATTTAGCCTAGAGGAAGAAAGGCTGGGCTAGCTTCTCCTCTCGCCATGGGGCCAGTAGAGCAGGCTTGGGCCCAGAGAACAGAACGCGGAGCGATGCGAGGGTGGGCTGGGGGACGGAGAGGCAGGTTCAGCTCCAGACAAGCGAAAGCTCCCCCCCCACGTTGGAGCCCTCCAGCAGTGGGATGGGCGGCCTCGGGATGGAGTGAGTAGAGGCTGGACGGACTCTCTGTGAGGTGGGCCCTCTGAGGACCCTTCGAGCTTAGAGATTCTTCCGCTGCACGCCTGGGGAAATGGAGGCAGCAGACAGGCGAGAGGCTTACTCCGGGGACCCCGGAGCGTTGTCATGGGCTTTGCTAGGGAGCGGCCGGCCCCCCTGCTCAGCCGGGGGTCACATGGTGCCTCCCCGCGCCCCTCCCCCTTTCTCCCCAGGGCTTCTACCAGCAGATTTCCGAATGAAGCATCCCGCGTGTGAGGAAAATGAATGTCAGACACCGGGTAATTTCCAACCCAATTACCTCGTAGTCCCCAGAGCTACCTGCTCAGCTCGGCCGGCCGCTGCTGGGAGCGTGCGAGGAGGCCCTCGTGTTTCTCGTGGGCACCTGGGACTTTCAGGAAGTCGCCCACTTCAATGGCGCCGGGGGGAGCGCGCTGGGATTTCTGTCTTCTCACCTCTCCCTCCCTCGCCGCCCTCCCTCCGCCGGTGTCCCGTCTCTTCCCTCGAGCCCGGTCTGTGCGGGGAGACACGGAGTGGACATCTCAATGGCGCCGGTGATCTAGGCAACAGCCATTAGCTAGGGGGGTCTTTGGTACTTAGAACCCGGGACAGCAGAGCTCTGAGAACATAGAACAGGGAATGGCAGGGCCAGGAGGGACCTTCCAATAGGGGAGGTCGGAGCCGGGAGGAGCCTTCACGAGCCACTGGATAAATACAGGGACATTGATTAAACCTCCGCGATGTGCCAAGGACTGTGCTCTAAGTCTGTTAGAACATGGAATGGCATCGGTCACAAGGCACAGTGGAAGAGGGAAGCCGGGCACGCCTGGGTTCCTATTTATTCCCCTGGGCTCATGCTGTGTGACCACTGGAAAGTGACTTCACACTCTGGGGCTGGGCAAGATATCCAGTTAAGCTGGTAGGGATGGCATCAAGTTCTACAGCCTGGGGGCACCCCATGTCGGTCTGATGAGCCTGACTTTTGCCTCTTTATTTTTTTAATTTTAATTTTGAATATTTTCTCATAGTTCCATGTTTCATGTTCTTTCCCTCTCTCCCATCCCCCCTAACCGGCCCACAATTCCCCTGGGTTTTACATGTATCATTGATCAAGGCCTAATTCCATATTATTGATAGTTGGACTAGAGTTATCCTTTAGCGTCTCCATCCCCAATAATGTCCCCATCAGCCCATGAGTTCAAGCAATTGTTTTTCTTCTGTTTCCGCTCCCACAGTTCTTCCTCTGAGTGTGGCTAGTTTTCTTTTGTGAGCCTGACTTTTGAAGGTGGGGGCTAGCTCCAAGAAAAAAATGGGCAGCAAGAGGAGTTTTCCTCCCTTCCCGGTAAAGTGAGAACATTGGATAGAAGGCCAGGAGAGTCCGGGAACGATGGGGCTCTGGGCCAGCCCTTGACACTGATTACTTGGGGGATTTGGCAACCCCTAATAGAAGAACCTTCTCCGTTAATGGGTAGTAAGTGGGCAAGGTGGGATGTAAAGTCAGGTTGTAGAATCCTGGGTCTAAGGCGGGAAAGGACCTCAGAGGTAAACCAGTCTAACCTTTCATCTTAAAATTAGGAGACTGAGCTCAGGACAGTTAAGTGACTTGTCCAAGGTCATATAACCTCAGCTGCCCTCCCTGTAAAATGAGGGCTTTGTTCTTGAAGTCCCTGCCCAGTCCTCTGGATGTTAGCTTCCTGGTTGGCTGGGAGAGAGCCTGGATGGGTAGAAAGCTCCTACCTGCTCAGATGGGGGAATACCCAATTGGCTTGGGGGGGGCTGCTCGGAGAGGAGGTGTCCCCCAGAGGGGACCCTCCAGATGGAAAGGGGAGCCTTCCTTTCTGGGCCAGGCTGATAGGGTAGATGACTAAATCTCAGGCCACCTTGGCCAGGCTCATATTTTTTCCTTTCATCCACAGCTCTCTAGCTTTCCCCCCGGGGATATGATTCCTGCGATTGTGTGTTCTCTTTTCATTTGTAAATATTCTTCAGTATTCACGGCCCTATGGGTTCGCCGAGCTCGCGGCTCCTTCTACAAACATAGGCTCTTCCGCACCTTTGGAGATGGTTTTGTAAATTGTGGGGTCGGAAAACATCGCTGCCTCGGTGGCCAGCCCTCTGGGGATGGAGCGCTCCTTCAGATCTGCGAGGATAGCCCTTATCTGGGAAGGAGCCTTAGGAAAGGCACCACTGGGGCTGGGTGGGGTGCTGGGAGGGGGAGAAAGGGAAATCGATCCATCGAGCGGCCAATGAACCCAGGGACTGTCGGTTAGGAGGGCCGGAGATCTGAAGGCGAAAGTGAGACAGCCCGGGCCACGGAGAGCTTCCCTTCTCAGTGGAGGTGCAAAGGCACCGGGGGTGGTAGCTGTGCTTGGAAAGAGAGCCTTCCGCGAGGTCTTTCCCGAAGCAAGGATAACAACTTAGTACCCGTTAGCCTGCGGACAGCCTCATTGGAATGGAAGTTCCTTGAGGGCAAGGATGGTTTTCACTTTTCCTTTGTATCCTGGTGCTCAGCTTAGTGCTCAGTACCAGTAGGCACTTCCCGAGTGAACAGAATGAAGGAATGAATGTTTGGTTATTGTTCCCGGCAAGATGCGGCATCGAGCTGCTGGTGAGAGCAGCTGTTCATAGGATGGCAGGGCGGGGCAAGGTGCCAGTCTGGTGCATGGCTAGATGGCTCGCCTAATATCTGGGACTGGTTCTGAAGACTTTTACAATGCACGCAATCAATGGCTGCCATGATGAATCCCTCCATCTCCAATTCCTTAACTAGATGAGCCAACCAAGCCCAAAGGGAAGGGAAGGGAGAATGTGGAAAAGGGAAGGCTAGGTCTCCTATGATAAGGACTGGCGTGCCAGGGCTGTGCCAGGAAGACGCAGGAGGCAGGAGGGCATTCCATAGGTCCAGTTTCCCCATCTCTAAGGTAAGGATCTCTAAGATTTCTCCCAGCTCTGGCATTCCCTGTTCTAAGACCTCTGACTGCTGGGACATTCATTCAATCAGTCAATAAACATTTATTAACCACTTAGTAGCCACTGAGTTAAGTGAGGGGGTAGAAAGCCCCCAAGGAGCTTCCGGTCTACTTTTTTTAAGGCCCTCCCAGCGCTGGCATTCTAGGACATCCCTGTCCTAAGACACCCCTCCACACCGCTCTGGCATTCCCCCTCTAACATTCTTTTTTTTTTTTTTAAACCCTTGTACTTTGGTGCATTGTCTCATAGGTGGAAGATTGGTAAGGGTGGGCAATGGGGGTCAAGTGACTTGCCCAGGGTCACACAGCTGGGAAGTGGCTGAGGCCGGGTTTGAACCTAGGACCTCCCATCTCTAGGCCTGACTCTCACTCCACTGAGCTACCCAGCTGCCCCCCCTCTAACATTCTTATAGCCCCACGTTCTGTGCCTCTGGGTGTGTGAAAGGGTCTTGAGTCAGAGGGGGCTCAGGCATTCGTGGCGATTGTGCCAAAAGGACACCCAAGGCGGGGCTGGGGAAGGGCGGGATCCCTTGCCCTCTGGGCGGTGAGGCTCCTCTGTACAGTCTCCATCAGGGCTCTGATGCTCTCTCAGTGAGGCCCCGGGAGAGGGGGCAGGCAGCTCCCTCTCATCCCTCCTAATCCTTGGGAGGTGCCCCCAGCCCACTCAGATGCTGAAATCTCCCCAGCTGTCTCCCTGAGCACCTGCTCTGAATACCAACAGGAGGTTTAAAGTTGGGTTTCATTATTTAAAAAAAAAATTAAAAATATCCTAATCTGGCAGGCTGAGGAGGTGTCAGCTGCTGGGTCAGTGTGGTTGTCATGGAGACCAGCAGGCAAGGCCGGCGCCCAGGAGGAGGAGAGGCCCGTTTCCCGCCAAGCCGAGGTGCCAATTACCAGGAGAGGAACACTGCCAGAACCCAAGTGGGCCTGATGGTTAATGACAAGCGCCCCATGCCATCTCGGGAGCGAATCTCACTTTAGGAATAATTGTCTGCATCAGGGGATGGGGGATGGAGGGAGCAGAGCTGCCTCTTTCTCTGGCCTTCCCTGCCTTTACCCATCTGGCCCAATGGCAAAGGACTTTGGCCACGGGCTCCACTCCCCCCTCTTGGCCATCTCCTGGGCCTCAGTTTCCTCCTGGGCAAAATGGGGGAGGAGCACAGCAGCCCTTCCTGACAGTCAATGGACTGTCAAAGGAGGCAGAAATCCCCAAAGAGAATGCTGCAAGGGGCTTCTGTTCTGTCTGGGGTGGGGGCGGGGATGGGGACAGGCAGTGACGTTACCCATCTTTGGGGTTCTTTAAAGACAAAACCACAAGAAGGGGGGAGAGAGCCCAGCCCAAGAGTTAATTCACTTTGAGACACAAACAATTAACTAACCAATGAGTATTTATTAAGCACATACTGTGGACCAGGTGCTGGGCTAGGCAGAGTGACAAAAATGACTGAGTGCCAGGTGCTGTGCCTCCCCCCTTCCCCCAAAACTCTCCTAGGAATCATTTGGTACTAGCAACTGATAGGCTTGAGGAAGATCAGAATTCAAATCTACCATCATTCTCTTACTTGATAGCTGGGTGACCTTGGACAAGTCATCTAACATTTATTTTTCTCAGTTTCCTTGGAGGATAATAATAGCATTTACCTCCCATGGGGAACTCTTATTAATATTCAGTCTGTTTATGCGATCATGTCTTCTTCTCTGATCTCAAAGGCCTTACATTCTCTCAGATGGACATGCCCAGATAGACAGACTGGATAATAATAATAACTAACATTTCTATGGGGCAGCTAAATGGCACAGTGGATGGAGTGTAGGGTTCAGAGTCAGGAAGACCCACCTTCCTGAGCTCAAGCCTGGTCTCAGAGACCCTTACTAGCTGTGTGACTCTGGGAAAGTCACTTAACCCTGTTTTCCTCAGTTTCCTCATCTGTAAAATGGAACTGGAGAAGGAAATGGCAAACCACTCCAGGTTCTTTGCCAAGAAAACCCCAAATGGGGTCGCAAAGAGTCAGAAACAACTGAAAAGCAACAATAACAAAATCCTTTCTATGTCGCCTTCTATGTGGGATGTCTTTCTGAGGATCAAAAATTCAATAATATTAACATGCTTAGGGCATAGTGGGTGCTTTATAAATGTTACCTAGTGTGATTATTATTAGTATCAGGTCTTCCTGACTCCAGGAGCTCCACTCCCAGGCATGGAGGATGGCTTAGTGCAAGGGCTCAATGGTAGATGTAGTGTTGGTTTAAGACCAATAAGAAAGCCAGGGTAAGCCTTTCCCAATGCCCACGCCCCCAATCTGAGTCCTAATGCCTCCCTCTCATCAATTCCCAACTAGTTACCCTGCTGGGATCTTCTTGGAACATAACTATTTGCTTGTTGTTTTGACTATTAGACTGGGGGTGGGGGCGGGGATTGTCTTTTGCCTCTTTTTGTATCAACCCTGCTTGGCAAGTGTCTTGCATGTAAAAGGTTGGCTCTTGTGTTTGGAGGGGAGTAAAGTCCAAAAGGTTCAGTGAGGGAGGCTGAAGGCAGGCCATGAAGGGCTTGACAAGACTCATGGGGGAGTTTCTATTTGATCCTGGAGGTAATTGGGAGCCACTGGAATTCTTGATTTATTGAGGAAGGTTCTTAGCTATGGAGACAGCAGGGATCTCAAGGGCCATTTAGCTGAGGAGTCTTCCAGCTCTAGATCTGAGAGTCTAAGTAAGCCCTTATTCTCCCTTGGCCACCCCAAAGAGGAAGTTGGTGGAGCTTCTGAGTGACCCAGAGTATGGATCCCATTACCCCCTCCCTAGTGACCAGGATCGCTGCCCATCAACATAGAAAAGGGCACTCTAGGGACCAGATGGAGCCCAGTGGTCAGTCACGTCATTGGGGCACCAGTCTGAGGCAGTGTGCTGGGCTGGACGCTGGAGGCTGGGCTTCAGGGACTGGCTCTACCACAGATGGTGAGCTGGTTACAAGACTTTGGACAACTTCTCTCTCCTCCCTGGGTCTGCTTCCTTCTTTTAAGAGAAAAGGTTGGAGAAGATGATTTCTTCCGTTTCTTCCAGTGGTGCCATTCTCTTTTCTGTGTTCTGCTTTGATCTTCCCTGTTCTAAACTCTCTCCTGCCTCTGACCCCCATCGAAGCTCCCTCTCAGTTTTGACATTTGAGGTTGTTCTGTGTTTCAAGATGTTCTAGGATTCTGTCTGTGTGGAGGATGGGTCTTGGGAATCCTGAGGGAGGCAAGAAGAGGGTTCCCCTTTCTGATTAGGAACCCCCTCTCTGTTCCTGTTCCTGTCTGGAAGGGGACGGGCACTGGCTGTGTCTCTGAGCTCCAGGAGGATACTCTGGACCACTCAGTGCCACAGTCAGAAAGGAGTGCCGCTCCTTACCCTCCAGCACGCTCCACCCCATACCTGGAGCAAAGTCAACGCAGGCAAAAATAACCCTGAGCAGGATTGACTCAGAAAAGAGAGGCTGGCTTTCACAGTTACTCGGAAGGTGTCAGCGGCTCTTTAGAAGAAACCAGAACTAATTAATTACGAGGAGCCAGTCTGGGAAGCAATCGTTCCCACTGCTAATGCGCGCTACTCCCTCTCAGAGCTCCAGCTGACCCTTTACTGCGAGGCCCTGAGGAGGAGGAGAGAGAGGAGGAAGAGGAGGGAGGAGGGGAGGAAGCAGAGTCATTGGGCAAGCAGGAGAAGATGGAAGAAGAGGATGGGTCCACGGAGCTGTGGGAGCCTCAGTCTGCGTGCCTACACCGGGAATGGACATGTTTGAGCACGTGAGTGTGTGTGTAGGGGATGTTCATGAGAAGAGCTCATGGCATCCTGGAAAGAGCCGAAGATCTGGGATTGCATCGAGGCTCTGCAGCTCTCTTAGGCACGAGTGACCTTGGGTGAGTCCCAGCCCTCTGTCCACTGCAGGGGTGCGCTGGGCTGGACCATGATTCCCGGCTCCGGCCAGGTTTGGGGGAAGGGTGCTTTGGGTGGCCCCCAGGAGGTTAGCAGCCACAAAGTGGGGCAGCCCGCTCCGCCCTGCTCCCCCTCCCCTCAAAGGAAGCGCTCCCTGGAAGGAGCTCAGATGAAGCCACAGGAAAGAGGAGGGCCCCAGGGACCTGCTAATGAGTCGAGATGAAAAGGCCCCGAGTCTGCCCAGGCAGCCAGCAGAGACCAAAGAGGAAGGTGGAACCTCAGCCAGGAACGAGGGGAGGCAGGGCGGCTCTGAGCGTGGGCCCATCCTTTCCTGGAGCGCTGCTGGGGGAGGGGGTTAGGGAGCCGCCCCCGCCGCGGCCCCCTCCGGAGGCTGGTTCTTGCCCTGCCTGGGGGCAGTGAGCGTGGGGGCCCCTGGAATGGAGGATGGACGAGCACAGGATCTAGCATGCGAGCTGGAAGGAAGCGGCCAGGGACAGGTGAGGAAACCGAGGCAAACGGGCTCAGTTCTTCGACCGGGGTCCCACAGCTGGGAAGCACCGACGCCAGGTCCAGGGATGTCCTTCTCCAGCACGGTCCCTGCTGAGCACAGCTGGGATTGGCCTATCGCGGGGCTCGAGAGCTGCTGCTGGAGGGAGCAGGAGCCCCGCCGCGCCTCCTTCCTCAGGGTCTCTTCGGCCCTCCCCTTGCTGAGGTCCTACCTTGGCCCCCCACCGTTTCCCAATGGTCTCTGCCCCTTGGTCACGGCGCCTCCATCTTGTGGCGCCTCTTCCCATCTCCCCGAGGGCAGGGACTCCGGGACTTCTCGGCCTCCCTCCCGACTGCACGTAGCCAGCCCTTCGATGCTTTCCGCCATCTTTAGCCCCCTCGAGGCTCCGTCTCCCCTTGGGTGGAAAAGGCCTTGTTTGCCCCGGAAAGCGTCTGCAGGGCTCCGGGGGACCTCCAGCGGGGAGTGAGGAAAAGGGGCCTCCCCGAGGACAAGCTCCGGCCCAGCAGCCAGTGTGGGGCTTCTGGGACTCCAGCGAGCATCGAATGTTGCTGTGCTTAAGTAAAACAGCAGCTAAAGCTTCAGCCACCCACCCGCCACCCACTCCCTGGGCCCTGGGGACTGGGAGGAATCCGGATTTATATAAGTGGGCAGCTGGGGAGCTGATGCCAGGCGGAGGGCGACGGCCCCAAGGTTTGGGCCAGAGCGTGTGTTTGGCATATGGGGTGTCTGTGTTTGGAATGCACAGTGCTGCCCTGAGTTCGAGGCCCCGACAGGGACATGCAGTGTGACCCTGGGCAAGTCACTTCGGTCCCTGAGCCTCAGTTTAGTCACTTGGGAAATGGAGTGGAGGTCATTTTCACTGTCCCTTCTGTGGGGGTGCAGTGGGGATGGCACCCTGTAATCCTTATAGGGATGTGATTTATTACTGCTGCTGTTATTGTTCCACTGCACTGAGCCTCAGTGTCCTCATCCACCAAGTGGGCAGATTGAACCCCCGATCACTTGCATTTCGGGGCTAAACCTGAGAGAGTGCCCTGGTGCTCTGAGCCCTGGCAAGAGCCAGCCAGGGTGGGAGAGAAGCCCCAGGAAGGGGCAGCCAAAGAGCTGACTGTTAGATGGCAAAGAGGGACTCCCTCCAGCTCCAGCCTCTCCAGGAGCTGGCTCTGCTCTCAGCCGACATCTGTGAGCCCCTCAGAATGCCTTTCTTCCCTCCTGTTCCTCCTCACAGATGAAAGGAAGATTGCAAAGATTCTGTGAGGAGCCCAGGCCATCTGCTAGCTAGGAGAAGCGCGCTCTCCCGCACCCCTCCCCCACAGCCGCACCCCTCCCCCCCGCTTTTCTGCCCGGGCCTGCCTGCCTGCCTGCGCGGACCCCAGAGTGCCTGGAAAGGCCCCTCGGCAATCCTCCTGCTTCCCTGGAAACGGAAGCCCGCTCCTGCCTGCAGCCACGATGCCTCTCCCGCAGAAACCATGGCTGGCTTGCAGACTCCACTGCATCCCTGCAAGGGCTATTATTTACCTGGAACTAGCATTGCTCTCCTGCAAGGAACATGGCTTCCCCGCAAGTCCTTCAAGGGCTAGCAGCGGCTGTGGCAAACACCCTCGGCTTTCTACAAATACCATTGTCTACCGGAGAACCCCAGGCTGTCCTCCCCTGCGGACACCTCCGCCCCCTGCGGACACCTCCGCTCTGGGCAAACCCCTCCAGCTCTCATGCAAACACCTCCACCTTCCTGTAAACACCTTCGCCTGCAGACACCCTCATCCTCTGGTAAACACCCTCACCCTCCAGGAAATGCCTCCACTCTCAGGCAAACACCTTCACCCTCCTGCGGACACCTCCACTCTCATGCAAATAGCTACCATCTCCTGTAAACACCTTCATCCTCCCAAAGACACCTCCACTCTCATGCAATACCTTCCATCTGCAAATACCTTCACCTTCCTGCAGACACCTTCATCCTCTAGTAAACACCCTCACCCTTCTGGAAACGCCTCCACTCTCTGGCAAACACCTTCACCCTCTGGCATACACTTCCACCTTCTCATGCAAACACCTTCACTTTTATGCAAGCACCTCTAGTTTCCTGCAAACACCTTCCCCCTCCTGCGGACACTTTCGGCGTCTTGTAAACACCCTCACCCTCCCGGAAATGCTGCACTCTCAGGCAAACACCTTCACCTTCCTGCAAACATCTTCACCCTCCCGCAGACACCTTCATTCCCCTGCTAACCCCTCCACTCTCATGCAAATACCTTTCCTCTCCTACAAACACCTTCTCTCACTTGCAAACACCTTCACCCTCTGGCATACACTTCCACCTTCTCATGCAAACACCTTCACTTTCCTGCAAACACCTTCACCTTCTCCTGCAGGCATCTTCATCCTCCAGCAAACACCTTCACTTTCCTGCAAACACTTTAACCCTTCTGCAAACACCTTCATTTTCCTGCAAATACCTTTACCCACCTGCAAACACCTTTACTCTCTAGCCAACATTTTCGCTTTCCTGCAAACACCTTCACCTTCTCATGCAAACACCTTGACTTTCCTGTAAGCACCTTCACCCTTCAGTCAATAGCTTCCCCCTCCTTCACACTTAGCCATCTTTCTTCCAACAGTCTCTCTTTCCTGCCATCACATTCCTAGAGACGCCACAGCGTTCCTCCAAACAGGATCACCCCCCACCCACCCACCCACCACGGCTCCCTCCCAGACATGCTCCTACAAAACCCAGCTCAGCTCGAGCACTGCTGTGTTTCCTGAAGCCCATCCCAAGTGCGCACAGCCAGCGGCTTCCTAAAACCACCACCATTCTCCTGCCAACACTGTCCCTCTCCCGCAAATGCCATTCCATGTCTGCAAAAGCCATCGCCCTCCTGCAAACACCACTGATCTCTTGCCAACAGTCTTACATTCCTGCAAGCACAGCCTTATTCCCACAGACCCATCTCACTAAGACAGACACCCAATCTTATTCTTGCAACAACAACAACAACAACAAAATATCACTCCTGAAAATACCATCGTGTTTCTGCCAAGCATACAGTAGGCGCTTAGTAAATGCTCACTGACTTGCAGACGCCAGTGCATTATAGCACACACCAGTGCATTATAGCACACACCTGTTGTTCAGGTCTCTGGCAGTCTCATTCTCACCATCCACACGTGCCATCACACCCTTGATCTACAAACACGGTTGCATCCCTGCAAACACCTTCCCTCTCCTGTCGATGCCATCCCATCCTCCCCCTGTCCGGACGGCTGTATTTCTTGCAATGTGGTAGCATTCCTGCACAGACCATCCACCATTCTTCTGAAGACATCTCTGCGTTTCCCCAAAACAATAAATGGAGGAAATGTTCCCATGAGAATTAGCTACTTTGGAACACAAATCAGGGAGATGGATCATTTCTCAGAATCATGATGCAAGGGGGGGAAATAAAATAAAATATTATTTTAAAAAAGAATCATGATGTGAGAGCTGGAAGGGATCTTAGATACCTCCTACTCTAATCATCTTACAGATGAGGAAAATAAGGGCCGGAATTGGGTCAGTGATTTGCCTAAGGTTACACAGCAAATCTCTGGCAAAAGAGATTAGAATCCAGGTGTTCTGGGTTCCAGTGAGGGGCTCATTCTGCTATACCAGACAGTTTGCTTTCTCAGAGAAAAATAATAGATGAGTTGAAATGTTTATTTTTTTTCCCAACTAATGTTTGTCTATATGTTTAGCAGATAAGGTAAAAGTCCTTTGGTGGAAACTGAGGCTTATAGCAGTGAAGTGGCAGGCTTTTCAAGCACAACCACAGCTGCTAATGTTGACTGGAGGGAAGAACAATCAGCAAATTTGTGAATTTTGCTATTGTTTCCTCCTATCCATGGGTGGGTGGATGGGGAACAGCTAGCAAGTTTGTGAATTTTGCTTCAGTTTACTCCTGTCTAGGGGTGTGTGTGTGTGTGTGTGTGTGTGTGTGTGTGTGTGTGTGTGTGTGTGTGTGTGTGTGTGTGTGTGTGTGGTGTATGTGTGTATGTGTGTGGATAGTTAGCAAGTTTGTGAATTTTGCTGTTGTTTATACTCCTGTCTATAGAATGGAAAGACAATTATCAAGTTTGTGAATTTTGCTGTTTCCTCCTGTCCACGGGTGGGTGGGGAACAGCTAGCAAGTTTGTGAATTTTGCTGCAGTTTACTACTGTTGGGGGGAGGGAGGGATAGTTAGCAAGTTTGTGAATTTTGCTATTGTTTATACTCCTGTCTATGGAATGGAAAGACAATTAGCAAGTTTGTGGGTGGGGAACAGCTAGCAAGTTTGTGAATTTTGTTACTGTTAACCCTCCGGTCCATAGAGGGGGGAAAACAGTTAGCAAGTTTGTGAATTTTGCTATTATTTCCTCCTGTCTATAGAGGTGGGGGGAGAATAGCTAGTAAGTTTGTGAATTTTGCTACTGTTTACACTCACGTCTACAGAAAGACAATTAGCAAGTTTGTGAATTTTGCTGCTGTTCATTCCTGCCCATGGGTGGGGAACTGGGAGCAAGTTTGTGAATTTTGTTATGTCCATAGAGGGGGGAAATAGCTAGCAAGTTTGTGAATTTTGCTGCAGTTTACTACTGTTGGGGGGAGGGAGGGATAGTTAGCAAGTTTGTGAATTTTGTTACTGTTAACCCTCCTGTCCATAGAGGGGGGAAAACAGTTAGCAAGTTTGTGAATTTTGCTATTGTTTCTTCCTGTCTATAGAGGGGGGAAGAATAGCTAGTAAGTTTGTGAATTTTGCTACTGCTTACACTCACGTCTACAGAAAGACAATTAGCAAGTTTGTGAATTTTGCTGCTGTTCACTCCTGTCCATGGGGTGGGGAACTGGGAGCAAGTTTGTGAATTTTGTTACTGTTTACCCTCCTGTCCATAGAGGGGGGAAATAGCTAGCAAGTTTGTGAATTTTGCTGCTGTTTACACTCATGTCTACAGAAGGGAAAGACAGTTAGCAAGTTCGTGAATTTTGCTGCTATTTACGCTCCTGTTCCCAGAGGTGGACTGCTCAGGTAAAACATACTGTCCTGAGCATGAGTGCATATGCCCAAGTGTGCTAAGACTTCCCAAGCCCCTGGAATGTCTCACCATCAGATGGGGTTGGTGGTGGCTTATTTGCTGAAAGCCATTGTGGGCAGAGGAGGGGAAGAGTGCTAGTCAGAGTTATCTGAGAAGGAGCCTAGTGGTGATGTCTGTTAGCAGAGAAGAGACTGGTTTATTGTTTCTGTTTGGAGAGGAGAGGCTGGTAATGGCCTGTGTTTACCGAGAGGAGTCTGTGGTTTCAGGCCAGGAGGACCGACCATCTATGCTTGAGGTTGTGGGGAGGCGGGTGTCAGGAGACTCACTTCCCCGGCATCTTTCTCTACAGGTGATCCTCTTAGCTGCCCAGGGTTTCCACTGAGGGCAGGGACCCGGAGAGAAGCATGCTGAGAGGATTGTGGACACAGCAGCCAGACTGCATTCAAACCTGTTTCAGGAGGGTTAAAGGCGACTATGGAGAGTGTGACAACTGTCTCCCTTGCCTGACTGTGCCTCAGTCTCTTCATCTGTAAAATGAGGGGAAACTGGACTAGATTATCTCTAAGGTTTTTAAAAAAAAAATCACTAAGGTTGTCAGTGGATCAGAAAGACCCTATTCAGAGATCCTTAGGAGCTGCTCAGTCCTGGGTCAAGTTATTGAAGCTCAGAGCCCTCAGGCAGTTTTTTTTTTTTTTTAGATTTTTTTTTTAAACCCTTGTACTTCGGTGTATTGTCTCATAGGTGGAAGATTGGTAAGGGTGGGCAATGGGGGTCAAGTGACCTGCCCAGGGTCACACAGCTGGGAAGTGGCTGAGGCCGGGTTTGATCCTCAGGCAGTTTTGTAAGAGGCAGGTGAAAGGTTTGTCCCAGGTTCGAATCCTACGGTGTAGCTGCCTCAACATCTCTCAGGCTGCTTCCTCACTCATAAAACAGTGGGGTTGGACCCGACAGCTCTAAGGTTCCTTCCAGCTTTACATGTGTAACCCTGCTCCTGCTGAAGGAGGGGGGGAACAGGACCTGCCTCGAGTACATTTATCTTCCTTGACCTCCTCCTCTTCCTCTCTCCTGGGACCCACCTGATTGGCAGTTTTCTTCTGTATTAATTTCTGCACACTTTTAGCTAGTTACAAGCAATAGTATAAGCTGCCAGCTAAGATGTTAGCTAATAATGTTAGCTGCTGCTGCTGCTAGCCCTTACAAAATATTTTAAGGTTTGCAAAGTGCTTTACAAATATCTCTTTTAATCCTCAAAACAATCCTGGAGGATAGGAGTTGTTTATGCTAGTTTTATGCCCATTTTATAGATGAGGAAATCGAGGCAAAGAGAGACTAAGTGATTTGCCCAGGGTCAAATATCTAGTAAGTGTCTGAGGTAGAATTTGAACTCAGGTCTTCCTGCCTCCAGGTCCCACTCTCTGTCCTCTCTGCCAACAGTAAGTGAGGTAGGAATGATGAGGTGGGGGCGAGAATATATTTGAACAAACTACTATTGAAGGTGGTCAAGGACCAAGCTAGAATGTGAGGTTGTTCTCTGTCCAGCCAAACTTGCTAATTGTCTTTCTATAGACATGAGTGTAAACGGTAGCAAAATTCACAAACTTACTAGCTATCCCCCCATAGACAAGAATAAACAGCAGCAAAATTCACAAACTTGCTAATTGTCTTTCCCTTCTATAGACATGAGTGTAAACAGCAGCAAAATTCACAAACTTGCTAGCTATTTCCCTCCCCCTCCCCCATAGACAGTAGGACCAGCTGGAAGTTTCTTAGGAGGAAAGGGGGCTCTGCTCAGATTCTTCTCGATGTGTCTGCCCCCCACCCCACACACAAAGGGAAGCAATGGATGGTGGGCTACTCCTCACCACTGAGGCCAAGTTAACAATGACAATAACAACAGATGTGTCTAAAGTGCTTTAAGGTACATCTACGTGCCCCCTTCTAATCGTATTTGAAAGGCAGTGAGCTGGAATAGGTAGGAAGCCTGATTCGGGGCCAGGAAATCCTGCATTTAAATCAGACGTTGACCTTTGCTTCTCACAAAACACTTAGCCTCTCTGAACCTCAGTTTCCTAATCTGTAAAATGGGAGGTTGGGAGAAGCTGGTTTCTAAGATCCATCTAGATCCATGATGCTCACAACAGCTCTGGGAAATAGGTTCTGGGGGTATTATTAGAGTTGAGGAAACTGAGCCTAAGTGACTTGTCCAGGGTCATACAATGAGTATGTATCTGAGGCCAGATTTGAACTCCAATCTTCCCAACTCCTGCACTCTATCCCCATCTATCATTCTATCTGCTATGGCAACCCTATAGTTGGGGCCAGTACCCGAGGGTTCTTCTCCTCCCTGTGAGCCCCTCGTTTGTCCCTATCCCTGCAAGAGAGGCCTTGGGCCCTCCAACAGCTTAGCCCCCCTCACCTCCATCCTTCCTTCAAGTGCCGAGTTCGGCGCTTGGGGCCAGCAGCCTCTTCCTGTCTGGTGCAGAAAGTCTCCCTGCCTCCTCCCCCTGCGGCCTCTGGACCACTGAGGGTCAGGAGGATGGAACAAGCCGGGAATTCAGCCCAGGGTCAGAAGAGCCCAGACTTTAGCCAGAGCTGCGAGGGACCTCAGAGGTCTCCAGCCAAGGCTCTCCCTGGCCAGGGGGAAGAAACTGAGTGCTCTGGGCGTCCGGGGAGCACCGCTGGGAAGAACACTGAGGGAGGAGAAAATTGGATTATTCTTGTCCGAAAATTGAAAACCAAATTAACAGGCCAAATCTCTGTGCAGTCATGGCCTGATCACTAGGCTGAAGACAGGATTCACAGGGCTGGCTGGCCAGTCCCTGAGCCTCAGAGGAAACAGGGCAGCCGGAGGCGGGGTGGGGCAAAGGGATTGGAGTCATAGGTGGGGGGGGGTGTAGGGAGGACGAAGGGAACCCTCCTGGGGGCCAGGCTATGGAGTAAGAGCCACTGAAAGCTGGCCAGTCCCTGTGGGGCTATTACTATCCCCATTTTACAGAAGAGAAAGTTTATTTTCTTTGCCATGTAGACTGTAATCCCCTTGGGAGAAGGCATTGTTCCACTCTAGTCTTTGTGGCTACCAGCCTAGTAGGTGCTTTATGAATGCCTAAAGGCTGATTCTGTGGAAGAGCTATTGGGGACCCCCTTGCCCCTCCCCCCCCAGGGTGGGGGGTGGGGAAGATTTCCCTTTTGTCTTTGTAATGCTGATCCATGGATCTGACCTGGTAAGATTCAAACTCGAACCTTCCCGGTTCTCCTCAGACAGTCTGTGGGGCAGCAGTAATTCATCATTAAGCCTGGGACTGTGGGCTAGGCAGTGCGCTAACTTAGGGTTAGGGATGCAAAGCAAGCCAAAAGGCAGCCCTTGCGCTGGAAGTACTCTGCAAACAGTAATGTGTGTACAAATGAGATATATTGGATGATAAACACGCACACACACACTAAGGAGATAAGATAAACTGGAGCTACTCAGCAGAGAGAGGGCATCCACAGGGACGGGCCGAAGGCTTCTTGGAGACACTGAGACTTCTAGCTGAGCCTGAGGAAGGAGAGAATTCCAGAAATGCCAACATTCCCATGAAAATGCCAGGATTGGGGGCAGCTAGAGTGGAGAGAGAGCCAGACCTGGAGATGGGAGGTCCTGGGTTCAAATCTGCCCTCAGACACTTCCCAGCTCTGTGACCGTGGGCAAGTCACTTAACCTCCATCACCCTGCCTTGGAACTAATGCATGATATTGATTCTAAGATGGAAGGGAAGGGTTTAAGAGAAAAAAGAAAAGAAAATGGTAGGATTCATGAGACAGCATCTTGTGAGAGAAACAGCAAGGGTCCAGGGTCACTGGATTGCAGAATGCATGGGATGGGGTATAAGGTGTGAGAAGACAGGAAAGGGAGGAGGGGGCCACATGGTGAAGCACTTAGGAGGCCAAACAGAGGATTCTGTATTTGCTGTTGGAGGTCAGAGGGAGCCACTGGGGTTTAGTGAGGTGGGGAGAGACGTACATGGTCAGACCTGAGCTTCAGGAAAAATCACCTTAATGGAGGCTAAGCTGGAGTGGGGAAGAGATTGGAGGCAGGCAGACCCCACAGCAGCTAGCCCAGTGGTCCAGGTGTGAGGGGATGGCAGTCTGCACAGGGGTGGGGGCAGGTCAGAGGAGAGAAGATGCCATGAAGGTAATATTGACAGGACTTGGCAATGGACTAGAGATGGTGTGTGTGTGTGTGTGTGTGTGTGTGTGTGTGTGTGTGAGAGAGAGAGAGAGAGAGAGAGAGAGAGAGAGAGAGAGAGAGAGAGAGAGAGAGAGAGAGAGAGAGAGAAGTGAAGGATGACCTCCATGTTTTGATGTGAGGGGATTGGGAAGATGGTGGAGCTCTCCATTAGCAACAGGGAAGTTGAAAAGAGGGAAGAAGGTTTGGGGAAAAGATGAGTTCAGTTCCTGTGCTGAGAGGGATGTCTACTTGGAGATGTCCACTAGGCATTTGGTGAGGTGAGAATGGAGGGCAGCCGGAGAGGTTAGGGCTGGCTAGGTGGCTTTGAAAATTATCAGCATAGAGACAGATGGTCATTAAATCCATGGGAGCTGATGAGATCACCAGTGAGGTAGCAGAGAGGAAGAGAAGAGAAGAGGGGCCTTGGGGAACAGCCATGGATAGTGGGCATCATCTGGATGGAGCCCCAGCAAAGGAGACTGAGAATGAGCAACCAGGCAGGTAAGAGGAGAACCAGGAGGAACAGTGCCCTGAAAACCTGGAGAGAAGAAGGACTCCCGAAGAAGGGGGTGACGGATGGTGCCAAAGGCGGCAGAGAGCTTGAGAAAGATGAAGTCATGATCTGACAGAGATCTCTGGTAGCTGGGGGAGACGCCTTTCAGGGGAGCTGTGAGGAGACTGTTTTGGGAAGCTCGAAATGGAAGATCAAGCCTCGAGATGATTATTTCATGATTGGTGTGTTACAGAGGGCCAAGCCAAGCCCTCCAAGAGATCTCGATTTGGGGCAGGAGAGGGGGCTGGACAGGATGGTTTTCTGGAGGAGGAGGTAGCCTTCTAGTTGGTCTATAAAGCATAGGTACAGGCCAGAGTTTGAGTCAAGACAGAGAGAGGTCCATGGTGGTGGTGGATGGCTTTTCTCAGGGTGGAGAAGGGTCAGGGGACCTCTTGGCTTTAGTGGATGGTTGTGTATTTGAATGGTTCCTTTGGAAGAAATGCCCACCTGGAGGGAGGGCTGGTAGAGCAGGTGAGGAGAAGGCAGAACTCTCGTCCCTGATCTCAGCATCCTCCACCTCCCCAGCAGGGAAGCAGTGAGGAGGCCTGGGTGAGGGGCCTTGGCTCCTGCATAAATGAAGGTAGCAGAGAGGCTGGTGGGGACTCCTCCTAGATCAGAGGGGCAGAAAAGACAAAAGGGACAACCAGGCTGACCTAGAGTTGAGCTGGGAGCCCCTCCAGTGCAACCCCACCTAGGGGTCCTGCAGCCTCTGATGGAAGAGGGCTTAGAGGACAGGACTCAGATTCAAAGAAACCCAAGTTCGAATCCTGTCTCAATCATGTCCTAGCTTTGAGACTTTGGACAAGTCATTTGGCTTCTCTCTGCCTTGGTTTCCCCACTTATAAAATATAAATAATACTAACACCTACCTTCCAGGAAAGATCAAATGATATAACCCAAGGAGAATGCTTTGCAAACCATAACAAGCCATGTAAATGTGAAATATTTTAAATAGTTAATTATTAGGATTCTCCCCCTCCTCCCAACTCTTTACATCATTCTTCTTCTCTCCTTCCTCCTCCTTCCTATTCCTCATCATCACAAGAGGCATCAGGCTTAGTAGATGGAGGCCAAGAATCAGGAAGGCTTAGGTTCAAGTCCTGCCTCAGACACAAGGTGGCCATTTGGCACCAATCCCTGCCCCAGGCAGCTCTCTTAGGCACTCGATGGCAGGTGATGGTCTGCAAGGGTAGAGGAAATGCCCTCCTAGGAACATCTTAAGCCCACAAACATAATAATGAAAGTTCACATTCAGATGGGGCTTCAAGGTTTGCAGGTCACATCACATACCTACTCTCAATTGAGAATCCTGTGAGGCAGGTACAATGGATTACTATGTCCATTTTACAGATGAGGAAACTGAGACCCACAGTCACACAGAGAGTCCTCTGATTCAAACCTTGGGCTCCATTCTTCTACAACAGAGTCAATGAGCTCAAATATGTAACAGGCTGTTCGAACCTAGTGTAGCTCCATAAATATTTGCTGGAGGGTCTGGGACCACCCCGGCTCCTTTTAGGGGAAAGAGAAGGTGGAGGAGGGCTGGGTCAGGCCTTGAGGGGACTCTTACAACTTCCTGCTCTTTCTAAGGCAGATTTTTTTTCAATTTCCATAATTAAAGCCAAACAAACTCTTGGGCTGGACTGGGATTCCCCAGGGACCCTGGTGCTCTCTGATGAATTATTTATCCTGATCTGGAGCTCCAACCACCTTAGAGGAGGAAGCCTGGCCTCAAAGCCCTGCTGTGCCCCGGAGAACTCTAGGGAGGACCCTGGGGGGATAATCTTAGCTTTCCTACCTGGGCCCACCGGAAGGTCTGGCTCTCTCACTCCCCAAACTCATCTCCACCATGAGTGAGGTTCCTGGAGGTGACAGGCACTGAGGACTGCTGCCCTTAGATCAGGCTGATCAGGGTATCCTGGGACACCTGAGTTCTAGCCCCAGTTCTGATGCTAATGTGCTGTGTGATGGTTGGGCAAGGCAATGGGCTTCTCGTTCACAGAGAATAAGACCCACAGTTTCTTTTGAGTCTGTTTTCTCTTCTGTAAAATGGGAATGAAAACACTTTATGGTGCCCACTCACTGAATTGTTGCCAGGCTCCAATGGGACAATGGAAAGTCTTGACAATCTTTAAAGCACAGTTATTAATAGTTATTTAGCCATTCATTCATTTATTTATTTATTCATCTCTTGTCAGTCTGCATCCATCCACCCACTCATCCATGCATCCATTTCTCTCTCTCTCCACCTGTTTATTTATTTATGCCTGTCTATCTATCTATCTATCTATCTATCTATCTATCTATCTATCTATGTCTATCTGTCTTTCTGTCTGTCTATTATTTTGGGAAGAACTCCAGTGTGAGGAAACTTCTTTTATCAGTGGTCAGCATCTTCTCATTTTGAAGAGTTGTCTAGACTCACATATAAAATGTAACAGCAGCTGGACTTGAACCTGGGTCCAAGGCCAGCTCTCGCTCCTCTACTCCATGGTGCTTCTCCAGACATCTTTCTCCTCATTACTATTATTACTCACTGGGTGGCAGCTCCTTGAGAGCAGCTTCTATTTTTTTTTCTCTAGGTTTTCCTAGCATCTAGCACAGTGTCTGCTGCTAGTAGAATGATTGATTGATTGATTGAATCAATCCATGAGAGCAGCATGGGCTTGGTGTCTGCCTCTCCCAGGACACCATTTCAGGAAAGCCCTGGCCATACAAAGGACCCTCCCTTCCCTCCCCTCCATCTCTTCTACCATCTCCTTGCCAACATTCCACTCCCCCCCCCCCCCCACAATTCTGGAACAATGAAACATGATCAAATCAATTATGCCATTGTTCCTGGATGGGGCATGTCAACCGACTCCTCTATGGCCCTTCTCACCAACCCAGTAACTTAACTAGACTAAAGGGTCCCTTTCTGGCTACCATTCTCGCATGTAGACTGTTCCTGCGTGCTAATGTAAGCTCCTGGAAGGCAGGGACTATCTGGCTGTTTTTTTGTTTTTGTTTTTGGTATCTCTTGCATTTAGGACACCGCTAGCACTCGCTGAACATTTTCCCATTCTTTTATTTATTTATTAGCAGAGCTTGTGAGCTAGAGTCCCTACTTAATAAATGCTTGTTGACGAGACTACATTCATTCATGGGAGGCTTCCTAAGAAGAGAAGGGATTTGAGACAGGCTTTCAGGAAAGGGGAGGAGATGGACTAAACTGGAGATTTAGCCCTAGAAGGGACCTTAGAGATAGATCTCCTAGTGCAGCTTCTCCATCTGGCAGAAAAGGAAACCCAGCAAGAGGAAGTGATTTACCCAAGGTCATCCCATCTATCAGTAGATAGTAGCCCAGCCAGGGTTCAAAGCCAGACTTGGTAAGGAAGTGGGAAGGCATCCAGGATGGGATTCTCAGAGCCGTGGAATCTCTGCCTCACAGGGTTGGAGCTGGAGGTGGGGAGGGGGTGGATTTTAGGGGTTGTCTAGTCAATCCCACCTATTTTCTGAGATGAGGCAACAGAGACCAAAGCTACCCAGCTCACGAGTGGTAGAGATGGGGCTCCAAAAGACTCTCTGATGCTCAGTACAGTGCTTTCTGCTGTATTTTGTGCAGAGATTCGGGCCGACTTCAGTCTCTAGATCCCCCCTCCCCCAATAATTTCCTGGGCCATTGGGGAAGACAGGTCTGGAGCTGAAGAATAAAAAGCAGCCTTCCTTACCACTTGCAAGAAGCAGGAATGTTCCTCTGTTTTGGAAGAGTCTGTGCTGATGCGTTATTTATGGCTGAGGAAATTTCCATCTGAGACATCAAACAGACTGCTTTGTTCGGAAGACTAAATGGGTTGTGTGTCCATTTTGGTCAGATCCGACTCCTCCTGGGGTTGGGAAGGGCTCACCCTCCTGGCCCTGGTAGTCCTTTGGCCTCCTTGGGTCCCACGGAGGGGTCACGGAGGCCATTGCTCCCACTCCCAGGGCCAGGGAAAAGGCAGTCGCAGAAATCCCACCTTTTCTGGGGGAACCACCCTCTAGGCTCTGTCCAGTGGGGGGCAGTCAGGATGCGGGAGGTTGGGAAGATCCTGCCTTAGGAGGGCTAACGGAAGGGAGTGGGGCTGTTTATCCTGGAGGAGGCGTCCCAGTTCCCTCTTAAATCGGCTACTCTCCCTCTGCTAATTATTTTCTAATTATGCTATTTATAGCTTGCTTTCCTACAAGGATCTGCTTGCATGCCGCCTCCTCAATTAGATTGTAAGCTCCTTGTGGGGGCAGGGATGGGGCTTTGTCTCTTTTTGTATCTCCAGGGCTTGGCATAGTGCCTGGCACATAGCGGGCACTTGATAACAATTGACTGAGAAGCCAGGGAGAGCCCAATAGCGATCTGCCAGTGAACAAGGGGCTCTTTTGGGGAAGTGGGCTTAGCCTTATTGCTTGGCCCCAGAGGGCAGGAAGAGGGACCATGGGGAGAGGTTATAGATGTAGGCTTGGCATCAGGAAAAGCTCCCCAAAGAGGGATGGGCTGCCTGGAGAGGACGTGGGCTCCCCTTCCTTAGGAGTCCTCAGGCAGAAGCTGGAGGACCCCTTGGGGGCATGGCAGGGCGGGGGAGCTTCCTCTGAGCCCCCTTGGGTGCCAACGCTGAGATTCTTGGAATGGCTGGGGCTCTGACAGCCCTGAGGAGAATCCTGGTGGAAACGATGGCTCCCATTTCTCTAGGTCAGAGGAAGAAACAGAGCGGAAAAGGGGAAAGGCCTCGCCCAGGGCCAAGAGCCGGCTAAGAGGCCGAGCCAGTACTTGAATCCAGACCTCCCAACTTCCGGTTCGGGGCTCTTTCTATCAGGCTGCTTAAAGATGACTTCTGTGTCTCCTCCCTGGACTGAGGCTGGCGCCAGGCCCCGAGGGGCAGGGGCTGGTTTCTGGCTCGCTCCACTTGGAGTCAGAAAGTCTTGGGTTCAAATCCACTCGTGACCTAATTAGCCGGCTTTGGGCAAGCCCAGTCTCCCGGCCCTCACCTGTAGAATGCAGACAAGTGCTCTGTCAGCGGAGAGGTGACTTCACTGGCCTGGGGACTTCCAGGGGCCAGCCAAGGGGAGGAAGTAGCGGGAGGCCCCCAGGATGGAGGGGGGCCTAGAACCCGAGCTTGCTGCCTCGCCCGCGGAGGTGCGGACGCCCTGGAGGTTGGGGGAGCGAGGGAGGGAGGGAGGGAGGGGGTGCGAGTTTTGTTCTCCAAAGCAGAAGGCTGAAATATGGTTTGCATGATTTCCCATGTATAATTGATATCCTATTGCTTGCCTTAGAAATGGGTGGAGGAGGGGTGCGAGGGAGAGAGAACTTGGAGCTCAGCGTTTGAAAAAAGAATGTTAAAAATTAACTAAATAGCTAAATAAATAAAGTGGAGGGGGAGGGGAGGCGAGGCGAGGCGAGGCTCTGGCCTCCTCCCTCCGGGGGAGTTCACCGAAACACTGACTGCGGGGCAACCTGCCCGAGAATCCCTAGGAGGGGTCCTCAGTTTCCCCGCGGAGGCAGGCTCCCGCCCTTGCTCTGGACCCAGGAAAATTCCGCCTCTGAGCCCCAGCGCCAGTCGCCTGGTGGCACATCCGGCGGGGCCGGTAAAGAGATGCAGCGAGATCGTGGGCAGAGCCCTGCCGGAGAGCTCCCAGTCCCCAATTCGGCTGTGCCCCGCTTCCCTGCGTGACCTCGGCTGCTCCACACCCCCTCTGCAGGCCCAGATTCCTCCGAGAAAGGAAGGGGCCCGGCGGGACCCGCTCCCAGAGCCGGCTCCATCTGACACACGCGAGGCCCAAATGACTGTGTTGGGCTAAAAACGAATGGGAGGCGCCGCCCGAGTCCCGCATCCGCCCCCTCCCCAGTTCCCACCCGAGACCAAGGACAGAAAATAGGCCCCAGTTTGGAGACTAGAAAAGCAGCTCCGTCACGAGTGGCCCCGGGGGAGGAGTCTCGGATTTGAAGCCCAAGGGTTTGGGTTCGAATCCCAGCGCTGCCCTTGGGAGCCCGGGTGACCTTGGACAAGTAAGTCCCTCTCAGCGTGCAGGCGTCTGGGAAAAGGGGATGGGTGGGCGCACCCGAGGGCGATGTGCATGGAGGCGTGGGCGTGGGGGGCCCGTCCTTGTACGGGAGAAGGGGACTGTTTGGACTGGGCAGCTCCAAGGCCTCTGCCAGCGCTTCCAAGCTACTGCCCCATTTTCCAGACAGAGAAACTGAGCAAGGCAGGGAAGAACTGGGGGAAGGGAGGGGGGAGAGCCGGGACCGGCTTCCTCCGAGAGTCAGCTGCTCTGTAGGAGGGTGAAGGCTCCGCGAGTGTTATTTATGCCCAGGCTGCCTTCTGGGCGGAAATGCAAATGCGAGAAGAAGCTACAGGAGCTGAGCCCGGGAAAGGGGGAGGAGGGGGGGACGCGTGTGTATGGGTGAGCATGTATGTGTGTGAGCATGTGCATGTTTGAGTGGGAACATGTGTGTGCATGTGAGCACGAGCGAACATGTAATCATGCGTGTGCGTGTGCCTGTCTGAGCATGTGAGCGTGCCCTGTGTGCATGCAATCATGCATGCATGCCAGTGCACTTGTGCACGTAACCATGTGTGTCCGTGTGTGCACGCGCTGCAGACACACGTGTACTTGTGTGATGCGTGCACGCACACACGTGTGCCCATCGCGCGTTCACACACGTGTTCGCGTGGATGCGCTGTGCGTGTACGAATGCGCATCTGTGTGCCCATCTGTGGAGCCAGAGCCCGTGAGGGGAAGCCCGGTGGTGACCGGGCGCGGCGCGCTCTCCGGGGTCCTGAACGCGTCTAGTTTTCTGCTTCTAGGGGCGGCTCTTCAGTACGCAGTGATGGCTCTGCTCAGGGCGCCCCATCCTCAGCCCCAGGCCCATAAGCCACCCCTTCATTGGCTGTAGACAGTCTCTTTCCTTTGTGAAAGGGCTATCCAAGATGCCTCGCCAAGAAGCCTTTACTGACCCATTTCCGAGCAGGGCTGAGAGAGGCGCGGCAGGTCCAAGTAGTCCCGGGAGCCGGACCTTACTGACCCTGGGAGGGGGGGGCATGAAGACATCATAGCGGGGAGAGATCATTCAGATCAGCTGATCTGAGGGAAACTGCGGCCCAGAGAGGCTCCGTGCTTCTGCCAAGGTCACACAGCCATCCAGTCCCCTCTTTCCTTGATATACAAACACAGATTCTCTTAGAGACAACCAAGAGGCACAGTGGAATTGGAATCAGGAGGCCCTGAGTTCAAATTCCACCTCAGACACTTTATGGGCTGTGACCCTGGGCCAGTCACTTCACCTTTGCCTGCCTCCGTTTCCTGGACTATAAAATGAGGATAGTGATAGCACTTTCCTCCCAGAGTCGTGAGGCTCAAGTGAGATATTTGTCAAGCACTTCGCAAACCTTAAAATACCCTGTCAATGTTCTATGATGATGTCACAGATGAGAAACTGTAGTCCAGCCAGGCTCCATGACTTGTCCTACGTCACCCAAACAGTATGTGGTAGAGCTGGGACCGGCAGGGCCCCGCAACCCAGCTTTGTCCATCTCTACTCTCTGAACTCATCCTGGGGCCGCTTCATCAGAAGCTGGGAGGGAGGGAGCCAAGCTTGCCCTACAGTTCCCAGAAGGCTCTGGGCTCCTGTGAGTCTGTTTGACATTCTCCTGGAATCCACTGGCAGGGCCCACTGGCAGGGCAGTCTGGGGAGCCCCTCCAAGGCTGTTCTCCCCAGTGTATTCTCCTCAGTGCCTGGAGCAGCTTTAGCTCAGGGATGGCTGGACTCCCTCTTCCTCCTCTTTCCAGCCAGGATTCAAAGTGTGAAGGGAGTGGAGGGGGCTGAGATGTCCTGAATTCGAGCAGACCTGTGAAAGGTGAATGGGCAGGTGGGTTACCGGAGGGCCTATGGGCTTAGAAGCATAGGGCAAGGGTTTCCCCCAAGGAAAGCCTGGCTACCAGGGGGCAAGCAGGGACACGGGCCTTGGTGAAAAGGCTGAATGGAAGCTTCTTGAAGGCAGGCTCTTCTTTTTTTTTAAACCCTTAACTTCTGTGTATTGGCTCCTTGGTGGAAGAGTGGTAAGGGTGGGCAATGGGGGTCAAGTGACTTGCCCAGGGTCACACAGCTGGGAAGTGTCTGAGGCCGGATTTGAACCCAGGACCTCCTGTCTCTAGGCCTGACTCTCAATCTGCTGAGCTACCCAGCTGCCCCCAAGGCAGGCTCTTCTTAAAATTTCTCTATACAAAGTAGGCACTTGAAGAAAGGCCTCTGAGTGAAAAAGTGAATGGATGAATGAATGAACGAGTAAATGAATAATTGAGTGAATAAATGAGTGAATAGATGATTGAATTAATGAATGAATGGATGGGTAAATAACTGAATGGGTGAATTAATAGATGAGTCAATGAATGGATGGATGGATGGATGGATGGATGAATAAGCTTAGTATCCAGGTCCCAGAATAGAGGTCAGGCCTGTTTTCTGAGCCCGTAGGTCCTGGAGGCACGGGTCTGTACATACTGTGGGCCTTTCCCTCTGGGTGAAGGAGTGGGGAGGGATGTTTTCTGGGAAACCACAAGATACAGAAGCTTCCTAGGCAGAGAGGCCCCTGGATGGGGATGCCCAAAGCTATGCTGTCTGGAGCTCCCCTCCTGAAAGCTTGTGTGGACAGTAGCCCCCCAGGGGTTCCTATTTTGTACTTCATAGGATGGCCCTATGGGGTATTGAGGTAGGAGGCTTCTCTCCCGGCAGCTGCGTTTTCCTCCACCTACCCTTTGTGTCTCGAGCCCTCTCCCTGTCCCCCACTCCAGGCCCTGGGGAGTGAGCCACCCCTTGGGCCTTAGGAGGCCCCAAAAGGCTTACCTTTCACAAATGTTCCCCTGCAGCAGTCCTGTGAGTTAGCGGAGGGCAGGATTATTATGGGGTGGAAAGTGGGAGAGAGGAAGTGGGCAGAAGGGAGAGACAGAGGAAGTGAAGAAAGATTGAGGGAAAGAGAAAGAAAAGGCACAGAGCGAAAGAAGGGAAGAAGGGAGAGGGAGAGAGAAGCTAAGAAAAGAGGAGAGACAAGGAAGGGAAAAGAAAGATGGCGGAGACCACCTCGCTCCCCCTCCCCCTCCCTCTCATTTTATGGAAGCCCAGAGAGAGGAAGTGGATTCCTCGAAGTCTCAAAGACGTGCTTGCAAAAGCCTTTTGCGCGAGGCAGGCAGTGCCAGGACGATCACTCCATATGATGGATGAGGAAACAGCCCTGGAGAGGTCACCTCACTAATTATGAATGAAAAGCCAGCTATTTATACCAAGTTGGTAGACCTGGGATTTGAACCCCAGGCTTCTACCTAAAAGCCCCAGCGTCTTTCTGCTGTCTGTGCTCTCTCTGTCCCCTCCGGTGAGCAGATGCCCGGCTGAGTCTGGCTTCCAGAAAGGGACAAGGGTGGACATTGAGGCTGGTGCCACCCTCGGGTTGGAGAGTTGCAGGGAAGGCTGGGAGCTAGGACCAGGGGCAGGGCAGCTTGTGCCAAGGCCACAGAGGGGGAGGGGGAGAGTTGGATTCTGGGTACCGCTGGCCATCTGCTGTGGCTAGAAGTTGGAGGGATGGAAGAGCAGGGAAGAGCCGGATGTTTCAGAGGAGAGGCAGTGGGGAGCCCTGAAGGCTCTGGAGCAGGGACCATGCGGTCAGCCTTGGTGTGCCCTAGGAAGGTTACTGACTGAGGGGGTAACGGAGAACCCAAGTCCACCTGGGGAGCTCCGGAATGCTTGGAAATGAATTCGGATTTAGTCACGCAAACAGCATCTACGTACGCTGGAAAACAGGAGAGCAGCTTATAGCAGAGATTATTGATCCAGCCTACAGAACGTGCAGTTATTTATAGGTTGACATTGTCATTGGAGGGCTCCTTGGGAATCACTCCAGGGCATCTGAGGGGTCCACTGCTTGGCGGCTGGACTTCCTGGGCTGGACGAGTCCCCGTTTCAGTCTTCTACTCGGCTGCCTGGCCCCAAAGGAGAACACTAGGAGCAGTGAGGGAGGAGACGAAGACACCAAGAGAGGAAGAGGCTTGGTGTCAAAAAAATCAAAACTTTGCAGTGAGAGTTGTCTTGAAAGGTAATGAGCTCGCCATCACTGGAGGTCTTCAAGTGAAGGTGGGGTTTCACTTGTTGGAAATGTCAGAGAAGGGGTGGATGGATCAGACAAGAGTTGGGCTGGATGGCCCCCAAGGTGGCATCTAACTCTGAAGCCAGGGACCCGATCGCTAGGATGTGTGTAGAGCAGTGATGGGCAAACTTTTTTTTTTTAATAATTTTTTATTTTTAGAAAAAATTTCCATGGTTACATAATTCATGTTTTTACTTTACCCTTCATCACCCCCTCAACCCTGCTCCCCCACCCTCCACGCCCCGCCGTAGTCAAGACTTATTTACATATTATTGATAGTTACATTGGTGTGGTCTTTTCGGGTTGACATCCCCAATCATGTTCTCATCAACCCAAGTGTTCAAGCAGTTGTTTTTCTTCTGTTTTTCCACTCCTGTAGTTCTTCCTCTGAATGTGGGTAGAGTTCTTTTCCATGAATCCCTCAGAATTGTCCTGGGTCATTGCATTGCTGCTAGTACAGAAGTCCATTACATTTGATTTTACCACAGTATATCAGTCTCTGTGTACTTCTTCTGTTCTTCTGGCTCTGCTTCTTTCGCTCTTCATCAATTCCTGGAGGTCTTTCCAATTCACATGGAATTCCTCCAGTTTATTATTCCTTTGAGCACAATAGTACTCCATCACCAACATATACCACAATTTGTCCAGCCATTCCCCAATTGAAGGGCATACCCTCGCTTTCCAGTTTTTGCCACCACAAAGAGCGCAGCTATAAATATTTTTGTGCAAGTCTTTATCTATGATCTCTTTGGGGTACAATCCCAGCAATGGTATGGCTAGATCAAAGGGCAGGCATTCTTTTATTGCTCTTTGGGCATAGTTCCAAATTGCCATCCAGAATGGTTGGATCAGTTCACAACTCCACCAGCAATGCATTAATGTCCCAATTTGGCCACATCCCCTCCAACATTTATTACTCTCCCCTGTTATCATTTTAGCATGAGAAAGTGTTCTAAATCTCTAATAATTAGAGAAATGGAGATGGGCAAACTTTTTAAAGAGGGGGCCAATGGAAAGGAGATGCTCATCTGTCAGTCTGTTTCTAAGGCAACTCTTTCCAAGTTTCATTGGATTGTATCCTACTCATCGTATTCGCCAGATTAGGAATAATGTGGCACAGCCAGATAGAACATTTCAGGGGGCCGCCTCTGGACTGTGGGCTGTAGTTTGCCCATCACTGGGCTAGAGGAGAAAGTCTGCTTTCCAGAGTGGCCCTCCCTCAGTTATCTATGAGCTCCAGAATGCTCAGGGCTCTTGTCTCCCAAATGCACATTATTGGACAGGTCTCGGGCTCTGGCAAACTATCATGGAGAATTTTCATTGTTGTTGAGTCATTTCAGTCATGACAGAGTCTTTGTGACCTCATTGGGGCCTATAGTGGCAGAGATACTGGAGCGGTTCTCCATTTCCTTCTCTGGCTTCTTTTTCTAGATGAGGAAACTGAGGCAAACAGGGTGAAGTGACTTGCCCAGGGTCACACAGCTAGCAATTGTCTGAGGCTGGGTTTGAACTCATGAAGATGAGTCTTCCTGATTGCAAGTCCAAATCCTTCCTTCCTCTGAACTTCCAAAGCGGACATTTCTCTCCCTCAGCCACCTGTCCTGTTGTCTCTTCCTTGACTCCTTCCCGAGAGCCATCCTGGCTTTGGACATAGCATGTGGCCAGACTTTGAGTTGGGCGGGCTTGGGTTCAAATCTCCCCCTAATTTCAGGGTTGGTCTATTAAAGGCAGTTGGCAGGAAATGGGTGATATAGCAGCTCCTGGCCATCGGCACTGCTTCAAGATGGAGAATTAGAACTTCTGATAACGATAAAAAGCTTCATTTCTCTGGGCTTCCCTCCAAGCTGCCTGGGAGGAAGATGGCATGGGTGAAAGGAGCAGGGCTAGATTTGAACTGATGTCTTTGGACTTCAGGTCCTGGGCTCTTTCCACTGGCTTGTGCCAGCAGAGTGGCGTGGGCTTTCTCCGCTGGGCTCACCTCACCCGCCTGCCCCTTTCCTGCCAGTCTTGGTGGGGGCTGAGTGTCCCAGCCAGTGGGGGGACAGGCAGGCGTGAGGCTGTGGAAGAGCCGGTCTGGCTTCCCGGGGACCAAGGACAACAGTGACGATGGCAGGAAACGCCATTTAGGTCCATGAAGTATTTCACTTGACCCCCCGCTCCCCATGACCCTGGCAGGTGCTATTATTATCCCATTGGGCAGATGAGGAAATGGAGGTGAGGCACAGGGGAAGTGACCTCTCCGGGGCCACACAAAAGTCTCCCTCCTTCCGAATCTAGTGTTCTCCCCTGTGTGCCACCTAGCTGGCACGTTCCCAGGTAGAGTGGAACCAGAGGCCTAGGGCTGCTCGGGGCTGTTCAGGGTGGTTGCCTTGGGGCAGGGGTGCCTCTGAGGTGTGTGGCAAAGGGTGGTATGGAAGAAGGGCGTTCTGGTGCCTTGGGGAAGGGGTGAGAGGTGAGGGGGAGGCTCCTGGGATGCAGCTGACGAGGGGTGGGAATGCAGGGTGCTGAGCCGGGATTTCCTGCTGCTGAATGGGGTGCGGGTAGGAAGGGCTCCCTTGGGTGGTGGCCGTCGTCGCTGCCCTTTAAGCCTGGGCCCTCTGGTTCCAAGCCCTGCCTGCCTGGCCTAGTTACAGCTCCGGTGGTGGGGAGATATTTGGGTTGGAGGAACTTCCGATGCCTCCCACGAGTGCCGCTCTGGGGACAGAGAAGGCCGATGGGGTGGTGGTGGCTGGCCCAGTTCTGGGCTTGGCTCTGTGCCTGCGAGCCCCGGGTGGTTCTGGCCGGGCCGTTGCCCCCTTTCCCTGGCAGGTATGGCCATGCCCGGCCCCGAGGCTCAGTTCTGGGGCAGACTGGCAGGGGGGTCCTGGCTGCCCCAGAACGAGGGCTGATCCTGTCCTCTTTGTGTCTCCTCTCCTCCAGGAAGCAAACTGCTGATCTGGGTCCTCTGCCTGAACATTCGGTCCCGAGCGGATCCGTGCCCGGGGGCCTGCGTGTGCTACAGTGAGCCCAAGATCACCACCAGCTGCCAGCAGCAGGGCCTCACCGCCATCCCGGCCGCCATCCCTGCCCAGAGCCAGCGCATCTTCCTCCACAACAACCGGATCAGCCAGGTCCAGGCCAGCAGCTTCCGCTCGTGCCGCAACATGACCATCCTGTGGATCCACTCCAACGCCATCAGTGTCATCGAGGCGGCCGCCTTCGCCGGCCTGGACAAGTTGGAGGAGCTGGATGTCAGCGACAACGTCCAGCTGCGCACCATTGACCCGGCCACCTTTCGGGGCCTGCGGCGCCTACACACGCTGCACCTGGACCGCTGTGGCCTCCTGGAGTTGGCACCTGGCCTCTTCAGGGGCCTCTTCTCACTGCAGTACCTCTATCTCCAGGACAACAGCCTCCAGGCCCTCCCGGACGAGGCCTTCGTAGACCTGGCCAACCTCACCTACCTGTTCCTGCACGGCAACGGGATCCGGGAGCTGGCGGAGAACGTCTTTCGCGGCCTGCTCAACCTGGACCGCCTCCTCCTGCACCAGAACCAGGTGGTCCGCGTGCACCCCAGGGCCTTCCACGACCTGGGCAAAGTCATGACACTCTACTTGTTCAACAACAACCTAACGGTGCTGGCTGGGGAGACCATGAGCCCACTGGCATCCCTGCAATACCTGCGCCTCAACGGCAACCCCTGGATCTGCGACTGCCGCGCCAAATCCCTGTGGGGCTGGTTCAAGCAGTTTAAGGGCTCCTCCTCCGACCTTGAGTGCCACCTGCCGCCGCGCTTGGCTGGGAGAGACCTCAAGCGGCTCCACAGCGCTGACCTGGAGGGCTGCGTGGACCCCATCAACCAGGTGTGGTCAGGGCCAAAGATCAGACATGGCAAAGGGCCCACCGTGGAACCTCTGCCAGTTGGGCCCCCAGACGGCCCTCTGAAATGCTGTCAGCCGGAGGTGGACAAGTCTTTCATGTACGAAGCCACGGGGCACGGAGGCCCCCAATATGGTGGCCTTCCCACTGGCAATGGCCGGAAGGACAAGGAAAACATGTCCAAACCCAAGATGGCAGAGTCGGATGCTGCCAAAAACGCCACCCAGAAGCACATCAATGATTCGCCCTTTGGGACTTTCCCCAGCAACGTGGAGATCCCTCTGACCAACTTCCAGCCTGACCTCCTGGAACCTGGGGAGTCTTCTGTGGCGCCCCCTCGTCGGAGGCCCGGCTGTTCCCGAAAGAACCGGACCAAGGCCCAGTGCCGCACAGGCCCCACGGGCAGCGGCAGCGGTGGTGGAGGTGGCGGCAGTGGTGGCAGCAGCGGCGGCAGCCTCCTTGCCTCTGCTCAGCCTGGCCTGGCCCTTGCCTTGGCTTTCTCAGTGGCTCTGCTCTGGACTTCACCGTGGTCCTCTTAATGGCTCCCGAGGAAGAATAGCACCTGCCACTGTGCCACAGAGGCCGGGGCCGCAGGGGAACTGGAGGCCTTTATAGAGAAAACAGGTGTGGATAAAGCGCACCCCTGGCCCCTCAGCAGGGGAATCGAGGGAGGGCGATACCTGCTTTCCACAGAGGGGGCGTTCTCGAGTGGGGAGGTCAGCCACACCTGGGCCTTCTGAGTCAGCCCCCCGGAGCTGCCCTGAGGAAAAGGTCTCCCCCAGAATGTTTCAGCACACATGCACTCACACACTCACACGCACACAGATTTTCAAACAAAACAAAAGGAAAAGACTCCCCACGGTTGTTTCTAAGTTGGAATCCTCCCGAACGATGTCGCAAGTTCCCATTTGCCAAGGCGGCATGCGTGCCGCTCTCCGGAAGCCTGTCTCTGAATATTGCTGTCCGCCATCCCCATCTCCATCCTGCCATGTTTACAGGGGGCATCGGTTCCAGAATGCTGCTTCCTACTCAGACTGCAGTCTATATACAAATATACATTTTATTTTCCTTGTGTCAAAGTATAAAAAAATATAAAATAAAGATTTCCTTTTCCTACACTGTTGACAATGAGCCTGTACGGCAGCCTCCTCCGTCTGCCTGGAAACGTGGGGACTCGCTCTGGTAGGTCGGGGGCTCCTGCTCACGCTGGAAGGGGGGTCCCTTGACCAATGCGGGTCCCGGCCCATCTGTGCCTTTCCAGATGGTGCCATGAGTGGCTCGGGTTCAAAAACAAAGTCTTTCCTGGTGAAGCCTTAGATGGGCATGATAGACACAAGGTCAGTCCATTTCTGGGGCTTTTAACGATCCCTTTAGGGACTTGCCTTTGAAGAGTGGGAGCCCCCTCACACCATGAAGATGGGAATAGTGGAAGGCTAAGTGCTTCATAGGGTTCTGAGCCAACGGGGACCTTCTGTATACCCTAGTCCAATCCCATCATTTTATAGATGGGGAAACTGAGGTTTGGGAAAGTGAAACAACTCATCCCAGGTCACTCTGCAGAGGTCTGGCTGGTCCCTTTAGGTTGAGAAGCATTTAGATGTGGGTCTAGTGCTGGGTTCTGTGTGTCCGTTGGCTGAGAAGATGCACTATGAATAAGAGTGTAATTTTTTTATCTCACTTGATTTTGGTTCTAGTCCTTCCTAGCTGTGTGATCTTGAACTTCCCTGGGCCTCGGTTTTCTCATTTATAAAATGGAGGAGGGAGGAAGAGATGTTGGATTCAATTAACTCTAAAGCTCCTTCTAGCTCTAAATTGACCATATGGTGGGCCTCCTGAGAACCTAGGTGGAGAAGTGTAGAGATCATGATCTTCATTTAATAGGTGAGGAGACTGAGGCACACAGTACACAAAGGCTAAAGCTCAAAGATACACATTGCCCAGAAAGCTGGCTGCTGATAGCTTACCAAGATGGCAGCCTGAGTCATAAGTGGGCAGCTGGGGCTGTGGGGAGGGGATGTGGATTCTGACCCTGTTTCAGGCAGGGAGGGCTCCTGGCAGGTGAAACCAGCCATCTCTAGCATTTCCCTAGTATATAAGTCATCGAAGGGTTTCAAGTCCAAGGGACTGAGGCCCAGATGGGACAAATGCTTCAAATCACTCATCAGAAGAGACAAAATTCAGAGAACTACCCCACCCCCATCCATCTGACCAAAATGAAAAATGGTCCTTGTTGGGAGACTGTGGGAGGACGGGCATGTGAGGGTTCACTTGCAGAGTCCTCACTTCACGGCAATGCTCTGTGAAAAGATTGTGAAAAGATCATTGCCCTCATTTTACAGGCAGGGAAACTGGGTCTCAGGGAAAGGGCTGACTTTTCTTGTTTCCTTAATGTGAAAGTGGCTTGTTTGGAACAAGAGGGCCCAAGTCCAAATCCCACCTTTACTGATGATAATCTTTGTCTAGTTCCTTCCAGCTCTGAACTGGCAATTCTGTGGGCCTCCCGGGAACCTGCCTGGAGGAGGAGAGGTCATGATCCTCATCTCATAGGTGAGGAACTTTGCCTTCCCTCAGCTCTTGGTTGGCTCCTCCATTAAATCAGGGGGTTGGGTCAGAGGAGCTCTGAGGTCCCTTGCAGCCTTAGGGTGAGAAGTCATGAGCACCAGGCCAGGTCCCCAGGCTTGAAGACTTTGGCCCTGTGTTTGGTCATGATGAAGTGTGGCCTGCCTGGTGATTTTAGAGGGAGAGAACATGACTAGAAACTGGCAGGAAGTAGGCAGCACACTTGACATTCTTTACCATATTTGAACCCTCCAACAACCTTGTGAAGCAGAGACTATAGATATTATTATTACCCCCATTTTATAGGGGAAGAAACTGAGGCACAGGGAGAAGAAGAGACTCATCCAGAATGTCGTGAAGTGCCAGGGCCTGAATTTTCTGACACTGGGTTGAATGCTCTGTCACTCTGTTCCCCTGGAGCTTCTTTTGCTTGGGGAACAGCTGTGGAGAAGTCCCAAGTGAACCCCCCATCCATCAGAAAGCACTTGGGTAGCCAGGGGAAGGAACTGGAATCAGGAAGGCTTGAGTTCAAATCTCACCACAGACACTTAGGAGCTGTGTTATCCTGGGTAAGTCACAGAGCCATTGTGGACCTCAGTTTCCTCATCTACAAAATGGGTATGATGTGAACGCCTATCTCACAGGGCTGTTGTGAGGGGTAGAGTGGGATAATGTTTATATAGGGCTTTGAGAATATCACAGAACTATAGAAATAAGTTCTTTTTAACATGTCCCCTGTGCCTGGTACTATGCTATGCCCTGGGGCTATGAATATGGACAGGGAAACAGCCTCTGCCCTCCAGGGCCTTATCATCTGGCCAAGGGAGACAACATTATACAGTCAGTCTAATTCGGCACACATTGATTAAGTGCCTACTGTGTGCCAGCCCCTGGGCTAAGGGCTGGGCATATGAAGAGAGACAAAAGGCAGTCCTTGCCCTCAGGAAGCTCACCTTCTAATGGGAGAGGGGAGGCAGCACCCAGATGTGCAAAACAAGCTGAATGCAGGACAAAGTGCTGGAAGTGGAATCTGTCACCTATCAGCCAACCAAGAGGCATTTTTAAAATGCCTACTGTGGGCTTAGAATGGAGCTAGACTAACAGGACAGAGATGCAATAACTCCTGCCCTGGAGAAGGCTCTGGGTTCCTCTCAGGGCCAGGAAGGGGCTCCCCGATCCCCTCACATTTTTCTAGTGCCTTGGAGTTTCAAAATCCTTTTTCTCCCATTATTGCTGTAAGCCAGGGAATGGAAGCATCGGTATATCCCCTTTTTACAGATGGGGAAACCGAGGCCTAGAGAGCCAATGATTGGCCAAGGTCAGGCTAGTATGTGACAAAGTCAGGATTCGAACTTCAGTCTTGGGTCTCCGAGTCCAGCCTTCCTTCTACTTAATGTCAAGACCAGAGTCTTTTGGGATTCGAACACAAGTCCTCTGCCTTGGAAAGGAATTAATTTACCCTGCATCATGCTGTGCTGTCATTAGGAATCTGAAGCAAGACCAGTTCTGAAGGACGGTGGGGCATCCGAGCTGTGATCATCCTGGGTAGACCCTATCTGGAGAGCCACATTTTAGGAAGCTGTTGAAAACCTGGAGGCCGTCCAGAGGAGACAGCCAGATGGTGCTGAGCCTTGAGTTCATGCCACGGGAGGATTGCTGGAAGGAACTGACCATGTGGAGTCTGAAGAAGACTCAGAGGAGATAGGAGAGCTGGGTTCGAGTGTTTGCAAGGCCATCCTTTGGAAAAGGGGGATTAGGTTGGTCCTGGTGGCTCAGAAGGAAGGACTGGATTAGGTCGGCTTCTGCTGTCCCAAAGTTGACTGCCTTCCCAGGGAGGCCATAGATTTCCTTCTCAGGAGGAGGTTTTGAGCGGAGGCTGGCGGGTCTATCTTGGGGCTGGACTGGATGCCTTTGAGGCTCCTCTCAATTCTGGGATCCTAGGAAGGAAGATCTAGGTCCAGAAGGGACCTCAGAGGCAATCTGCTCCAAGCCCCTCATTTGACAGAAAAGGAAACTGAGTCACAACTCGGTGTGGCAATGTGGAGCCCAGGGACTTGTGGAAGGCAAGATATTAGGAGGGTCACTAGTGTGGATGTTGACATCTTTGAGGATGATGGCAGGAGCGAAGAGGGTGAGGGCAGCAGCAAGCCACACATCCAAATCACGGAGAAAGCAAGTCATGGCCAGAAGGAGGTGGGGAGTGGCCAAGGCCAAGGGCATGGATTAGGAAGGCAGAGGTGGTTAGTGATGGTGGAAGACTGAGGCAGAGGTGGGGAAGGGAACAAGGAGTCAGGCCCTGAGGGAGGAGGAGAGTGAGAGGAGATCCCGGGATCGAAGAAGACAGATCCAGATGGGGGTCCTGAAGGAAGAGCCAGCCCGTGAGCTCAGAGGGATGAAAGGTGGAAGGGAGCTCAGGGGCCACCGAGTCCAGATCCTTCATTTGACAGATCTGGGAAACTGAGATGAAGAGACGGAAAGTCAGACAGACAGCCAACAAGCAATTATCATGTGCCTACTGTGTGCCACGAACTTGGAGGAAGACATGGCAAAGCACTACAGTATCTTTGCTAAGAAAACCCCATTGGCCTCAGTTTCCTCATCTGTCAGATGAGTTGGAGAAGAAAAGGGCAAATCATTCTAGTCTATTTGCTAAGAAAGCCCCAAATGGGATCACCAAGAGTCAGACACTCCCTAGCTGTATGACCCTGGCCAAGTCACTTGACCTTGTTTGCCTCAGTTTCCTCATCTGTCAAATCAGCTAGAGAAGAAAAGGGCAAGCTACTAGTATCTTTGCTAAGAAAACCCTCACGTGGGGTCCCAAAGAGTCAGACCCCTGACCAGTGACACTCAGAAGAGGACCAGACTGGTTCTGGCTGCTCCCCTGATCCGGTAGTATGGCTCATGGCTTCATTCGCGGGGAATGAAGGGACTCGGGAAAAAGGCGAGACAGAATAGGGGCTGCAAAGGGGCAGGGGGGGAGGAATGGGCAGTGGAGGCTAGGCACCGAGTGAAGGGAAGCCTGGGGTGAAGAGGGATGAGCCTTGGGGGGATGGCGTTTGTACTTGAGGCAGTGACACCCAATGAGGGGCTCCTCTGGGAGGGGAGAGGGAAACAGAGGCAGGTCCAGCAGCCCCAAGTATTCCAGGTTGCCACAGGGTGGTCCGGATGGAGCTGGGGCTGGGGTTCGGGGTGGGATTGGAGCGGGCTTCCACCCTCTCTTTCCCCAAAGGAGGAGCCTGGGCATCAGTACTGAAGACACCGGAGACAGTTACCTTGGAGAAAAGGCTCTGGTGGTACTAAAAGGTGCTTCCGCAGGTGATGGAGTTGCCAGGTCTCCCTGACTCTAAATCCAGCTTTCTTCTCTGGGGTCTTGGGAGTCTGGAGAGCTCCGGGAGCAGCCCGGGGCCTGCTGGCAAGGAGCCAGTCCTAGCCCCAAGGGGTGAAGCTGGCAGGAGGAATGGGAGGAGGAGAGCCTCCCTCTCTCTCCCATCTCTCCCCCCAAGCCCTTCTGACCCATGAGGAGCGATGCTCCCCTTCCCAATCTCCCTTGCGAGCCTGGTCCTCTCCGTTTTAGGGTCTGTCCCTCCACAGTAGGCCATGGAGGTCCTGGAACCCCGGCCCTAGAGCTGGAAGGATCTTAGAGTCCATCTCTTTGGACCCTCTTGTGAAGAGCCCAGGCCAAAGGCTGTTATACCCATTTTACAGATGCCCAATGATGGGATCCCCATAGTGAAAGCCGGGAGGAGTTTGCCCAGTAAAGAGACCTGGAGAGCTGTCCATGCCACACCAGCAGGGCTGACTAACATTTGGGAAATCTCTGTTTGTTCTTCCACGACTGAATGTGAACCAAGCCATTCTGGCTAAGGTTGGAATTGGAACCAGAGAGATGGGTGCTAGAGGGACATGGGAGAGTTTTCTAGTACTTGAAGGGCTGCCATGGAGAAGGGGGATGGGCCTTGCTCCGCTTGGTCCCAGAGAGCTGAACTAGGGGTGATGGGGGGATTCCAGAGGTAGACTTGGGTTCCATACTATTCCTGATAATGAGAGCTGTCCCAGAGTAGAAGGAGCTGTCTTGGCAGGTAGTGAGTTCCCCACCAATGGAAGTATTCAAGCAAAAGCAGGGAGGTTGTAGAGGGGCCTCTTAGATCTCAGAAGATGGCTCCCTTCCACCTCTGAGGGGATGCCATGATTCTTGAAGGCACAGTCTTTTGCTCCCTACAGAATCCTCTCTCAAGCACCTCCCTTGGCATAATAGAAAGAGCCCTAAATTTGGAGTTGGAAGATATGCTACTTACTGGTATGTGATCATGAGAAAGTCATTTCCACTCTTAGCCTCAGTTTCCCTAACTGTAAAATAGGGGTAGCAGTCCCAGAGTGACCCCTCTCACAGTGAGCTTGTGAAGGATGTGCTGGGCATTACCTGGTGTTCAATACTTGGGCATGAGCAGGCCTCCACGCTGCTATTCAAGGCCTCAGAATCACAAACAGACAAATTCAACTAGCAGCACTGCCGGCAGGCATGTCTCTAATCTAGGCGGCTTCCTATAGGGAAACCACAGGAGCAGAGGGGGAGACAGTGGGGGTGGGAGCAAGGCCTGGAGGGTGAGGTTCATGGCAGAAATGGAGACATCCCATTCTGGGTGGGGGAAAGGCAGCTGCCGGGGGAGCTGGGGGAGCCCCCAGAGCCAGGAGCCCCAGCTTCCCAGCCTAGCTCTGGGGCAGACTTGCTGAGTGACCTCAGACAAGCCAAAAACATTTCAAGGTCTCAGTTTTCCCATCTGTACAATGAGCTAATGGGTCAAGAAGAACTCACAGGTCCCTTGTGATCCTGGGAGAGATTCCCTCTCACCAGCACTCTGGAATCTGCCCTTGGGGTGCTGGGCTTGTGATGGTGCTCCGATTGGGCCCTGGTCGGTGACCTCATCAAGCCCCGATCCAGGCCTCTGTGCTCTTATTGGCCATCTCCACACCCTACTTGGCCTTAGTAAAGAAATAAATATTCTGTCTGTCTCTACCCATCCATCCATCCATCTTTCTGCTAATCTCTCTCTATCCAACTCTCTCTTTCCTTTTTTTTTCCATCTCTACCCTTAGCCACCAGTCTTTCTACCTATCTCTCCATCTTCCTTCCTTCCTCCCTCCTTCCCTCCCTCCCT
>NC_058130.1:782983018-783012452 GCF_016433145.1 Gracilinanus agilis | reverse complement strand
CTCCCTCTCTCCCTCCCTCCCTCCCTCCCTCCCTCCCTTCCTTCCTTCCTACCTTCCCACCCCCCACAGTGGGGAAGGGGATTTGGACTTGGAGTGGGAAAACCTAGCCGCGGGTCCTGGCTGGGCCCTTCTTAGGTCCGTGGCTTTAGGCACATGCCTTCCCTTCTCTGACCTTTCCTTTCTTGTAAAACAAGGGACTTGTACCTCAAGGTCTCCCAGGGAGCTATGGGATGGAGAGGAAAGATGCTGGTCTGAGAGTCAGGAAGGCTTGGATATGAATCCTGCCTTTGACCCCTTCCAGCCAGGTGATCCTGAGCAAGTGATGGGATCTCTCTGATCTTCTCTTCCTCATCTGTAGCCAGTGTGCCTCACTGGGGTGTTGTTCAGCTCCAAGGAGATGCCTGCCAAGTGCTTTGTCAATGGGGAAGCGCCCTAGACCCGTTGGTCATTAGTGCTAGGCTAAGGGCCCTCGGAGGGCTGAGGCTTTGGGATTCCGGTTCAGGCTGAGGCGCTGTTGTTCATCCTTTGTACCGGAGAGGACCCATAAGGCTGCAAGTTGATCCCAGGTCGATGGCTTGACTTGCACAAGAGTTGGATTTAAGTGAGGCGAAGTGGCACAAAGTAAACACTAGGGGAAAGGAAAGCAAAGTAGGAGAAGGCCGCCCAGGGCAGGGGGAGTCAGGACCTGGGTTTGAATTGTGTTCCGCCATGCAGGACCTACATGACTGTAAATTGTTCTGGACTTGGATGACTGGAAGAGAGAGGTGGATGACGTTGGGCAACTCTGCCTCAGTGCAATCCAATTTACATTTGAGTCAGAAGACGTCACCCAGTGATGCCATCGGTCGTCTTCCAGGAAGGACAACAACCATCTAACCAACCAACCATCCAACCAATGTGACTGCAGGCCAATCTCTTCACCAGCTTAGGGCTCAGTTTTGCCATCTATAAAGTGAAGGAGCTGGTACATTCCAGCTCTAGATCTCATTGTCCTAAGTCATTTGATCTCTTGGTACCATTTTCTTCATTCAGAAAGCCAAAAAAGCAAGAATTTGAATCCAGGACCTCAGACTCCAAATCCAAAAGAGCAGTCAGAGGATGTGGATTCAGACATTTTCTCTGCCTCTCAGGATCTGTGGGATGTGGGCAAATCACCTGGCTCTCTGGTCTCAGTTCCCTCACTCCCAAGTGCCCTGAAGTCTGGAGGTCCCAGAGAATCCAGTCCATCCTGGAGGCAACCTTACCTCAAAGAGGGGTGCTCAGCCTCTCCTTCCCTCTCTGGCTCACTATGCCTGCACCCTAGAGAAGAACTCTGGGCCAAAGCCTGGGGATGGAAGGCTCGGGGCTCCTGAAGATTTCTCCCAGGAAAGGTGGTCAAGAAACCAAATGAGCCCCAGCCAGGAAAGCAGCAGTGGCGGTGGGGGCAGCCGCACAGGGATCAGCAGAAGCCAGGAAGAGTCACCTCGTAAAACACGTGTGATGAGCCCACGATCAGCACACATTACACAGCTGAATAAGCTTTATGCTATTTACAATCTCGGTGGCCACATCAGCTCCCTTAAATACAGCCCCGGAGGGGGGTGGCAGACAGGCGTCACAGATCGCAGCACCTAAGAGCCTGGGAATTAGCCTCCTCGTCCTGGGGGAACCATTTCCCTCGCTCTCACCCTGCCTCATGGCCCCATGCGGGGAACAGTGACAGCCCCCAGACCCATCCCTGGGAGAAGGCTGCTGTGGCTGCTCCCTGTCTACCAGCCCTCTCTTGGCATGGCATGGCATGGCACAGCGCAGAGATGAATAACGAGAGTAGTAACAGCTGACACCTTTAGATCCGCCTTGCAGGCTCGCCAAGAACTTTACAGATGTTAGCTCGGAAGCAACCATTTGAATGAGGTGGGGGGAAGTTATTACTCTCCCCCTAGGATACATGAAGACAGTCAGTCTCCTAGAAGTGATGGGACTTGGCCAGGGTCACACCACTACTAAATTCAGGGGAAGGATTCAAATCCAGGGCTCTCTGACTCTTAGCCCAGAGATGTCTCTATTAAAACCTGATCGCTTCAATTCAATTCAATTGAATTCCCTTCAATCAAGCAATCAACAAATGAGCATTGATTAAGAGTCTCTCATCTGCCAGGCAGCACCAGAGATATAGAGACAGAAAGGAAACAGTCTCCACCCTCAGGGAGCTTCTCTCATGACAACCCCAAGAGGTGAGCACTATTATTATCATCCTCATTTTACAGTTGATGAAACTGAGGCAGCCAGAGATTAAGTGACTTGTTCAGGATCACCCAGCTAGAAAGCATCTGAGGGGAGATTTGAACTCAAGCTTTCCTGACTCCAGACACGCACTCTATCTACTGTACCACCAACTTAGTTGAATTGCAGAGTACTTCTAAGGGAAGATCTGTGTAATAAGACTGGAACGATAGTGGGAAAAGGCTTTATTTGCTGAACAGAGGAGTCTATCTAATCCCAGAGGGAATAGGGAGCCATTGGAGTTTATTGAGAAGGGCAGTGACGCTGATGGACTTGGCTTTGGGAATAACACCTCTGCTGTCTGCAGGGTGGATTAGAGAGGGGACTTGAAGCCTGGGGACTGAGTGTGAGGTCAGGAGGAGGAAGATCAAAGAGATTCCATCATGTGCTCAGGACCACCCAGCTGAAAAGGGTCCAAGACAGGATTCAAATCTAAGTCTTTCTGATACCCAGTTCAGTATTCTTTCCACTGCACCCCACAGCTCCCTGGGAGATCTTGAAGTACAAGTCCATTGCTTGGGTCCAGAGAGTGAAGCTAAGAAGTGCACTGGTCTTGAAGTAAAAGGAGCTGAGTTCAAATCCAGCTTCTATCACTTACTCTCTGGGTAACTTCATATAAGTCAGCTCACCTTTCTAAACTTTGATTTCCTTATCATGAGAATGAAGGGCTTGTACTTGAGGACGTTGAAGGTCCCTTCTATCTCAGTCTCTGGGATGAGCTTCTTGGAAGGTGTGAGTTCTCTCATGTTAGAGGTTGCCAAACAAAGGTTTTCAGTCAGTCCATAATCTCGTATAAGGGCTTCATTGGAAAGGTAGGAGAAGACCTTTCGGTAGAGGGTTTGCAAAGCCAAACAGAGGATTTTATATTTGATCCTGGAGGTAATAGGGAGCCCCAGGGTCTATTGAGTAGGAGCTGACATGCTCAGATTCGCCCTTTAGGAATATAGCTTTGATTAGTAAGTTTAAGGTGGACTGGAGTTGGGACACCCAGGTGGGGAGGCTCGAGAGCAGCAGCTATTGCGGTACTCCAGGTGGGAGGTGACGAGGACTTGCGCCAGGGTGATGGTAGTGTCAGAGGAGAGAAGGGAACAAATTTAAGAGATGTTGCGGAGTAAAAACTACAAGACTTGCCAACAGTGTCAGTAAGGGAGAGCTGAGTAAGGGTGAGATGTCAAGGATGATGCCCGGTCTGGGAGCCTGTGTGAGTGGGAAGAAGGTGGCACCTTTGACAATAATAGGGAAATTCAGAAGAGAATTGGACTTGAGGGGAAAGATAATGGAGGTGTCGAGTCTGAGCTACCCAATTGGTAGCTGGTGATGGTGAGAGAGTATGGGGAGGGGGTGGGGAGAAGAAGAGGGACCCGGACAGAGCTCTGAAACATTCACGGCCAGTGAGCGTGATCTAGAGGAGGATCCAGTAAAGAAGACAGAGAAGGAGGAGTGAGAGAGCTAGGAGGAGAACCAGGAGAGTGGGATGTCCTGAAAACCTAGAGAGGAGAGGATGAAGGAGGAGAGTGTGATCGACCCGGTCAAGGGCTGCAGAGAAGTCAAGGAGAATGAAGATTGGGAAAAAATGTTAACATATCAGAGATGCTGTTGACAGGATTCACACTTAGATTCGAGCTGGGTTGGGTGCCATCTGAGGGCCAACACACCACCCAAAGTTTCCCGTTCTGTGATTCCAAATACATCAGCGAGAGGCTAAGTGCTGAGTGAAGCTGGAGGGATGAGATCATTACTGACAGAGATCAGGGAAAGCTTTATGTAGGAGGTGTCATTTATTTCAGGCTTTAAAGCATGGGTAGAGCCTCTCTGAGTGAAGAGGAAGAGAGAAAACATTCCAGAAATAGGCAACCATGTAAACAAAGGCGCAAAAGTGGGAGAACCTGGGATGTGTTTGGGGAACAAAGTCATCCAGTTGGATCAGAATGCATGAAGGCAAGGCATGGCTGGAAAATATATTACTATATTATGGAAGGCAATGGGGAGCTGTTGAAGATTCTTGAGCAAGAGAAGGAACATGACCAGTCATAAAGAACCATGTAATAATCCCTCTTGGCTCTAGCAAGAGGCCATAATTGGCCATGGAGACCCTCTAATCCCCAACACAAGACATCGGATTGCTGAGCTAAAGTTGTCCTGGGGCCAGTATTACAACTTTTATTGTGTCCAATCATGGCAACACTGGGTCCCAAGGCTCCCTAAGAGCACGGGATTTGGAATCAGAGTCCTGGGTTCAAATCCTATGTCTTTCACTTAGCTATCTATATGATCCTGGGTACGTCAACACTCCAGAACTCAATTTCTTCATCTGCAAAATGGAGGTGAATTAGAAGACCCATAACCAAGGAGCATCGCTTATCTCTTCATCCTTGCTGCTTGTATCTGCACACATCTCCCTGCCCCAAGTCACCCAAGGAGCTGTTCGAAGGAGACCTAGATACTAGAGAACCATCACTCCCTGCCCCGCTGGGCCCTGGCATGCCTGACAAACAGCAGGGCTGCATCTTGACACCCAGACAGGAATTCATCATTTTTACTAGTTCATTAGCAGTCTCTGGCATCTCCTCCACCCTCTGGGGGTTTGGGGGAGGAGGTTGGTGCTGGATTCCAGAGGAGGGAGGCTCCTGGTGCATAGCAATGAAGGGGTGTTTGGCCCATTGCTGGTCCAGCTGAATTTTCCAGTCTCTTTCCTGTGATTCGCTCCCCACCAGGTTGTCCCCTGTGGGCCCAGTCATCTAGCTCATTCTTTTTAAATCCTTACTTTCTGTCTTAGAATAAATACCAAAGCAGAAGAGAGGTAAGACTAGGCAATGAGGGTTAAGTGACTTGCCCAGGGTCACACAGCTGGGAAGTGTCTGAGGCCAGATTTGAACCCAGGACCTCCCATCTCCAGGCCCGGCTCTCCATCCCCTGAGCCACCCAGCTGCCCCTCTGGTTCATTCTTCAGTGCTAAGGTTTCTTACTTTGATACAATAATAGATGGGGGGCGGGAAAGAAGCCTGTCTCTCTAGCACTTGAAGGTTTATGAAAACTTCTTCCATAGCAACCTAGAGGGGAAGGCATTGGTGAGAATTATTATCTCCATTTTACAGATGGGGCTACTGAGGCTCACAGAGACTTAGCCATGGCCAGATGGCTCGTGAGGGTCAGACTCGGAGCTCAAAGCTGGGCACCCTGATACAATCCATTTTCCTTTCTACTTCCTACTCCCCCATCCTGGCTTCCCTTCTCTAGACACTCTCGAGCTCATCGCTGTCCTTCTTAAACTCTGACCACCCCTCCTGCCCAACTGCCCATGGCCCTCCGTCCACCTGGGGTCTGAGCAAGCCCATCGCCAGTGCCAGTCACTGCCTCTCCGTGCAGAATAAGACCACATCCAACTTTCTGGCTGCTGCTCAGCGGTGACTTCACCGAATTGGCCCCCCCAAAGTCTTGGGTCTTTTTTTAGAACTGTTGTCTAGCTACACCTCCTACAGACAAAGGCAGGACAGCCACACGAGAAAGTCCTGCTGAACATCTTCCATTCTAGAGCCCTTCCTGGCACTGCCGAGATCTGTTCTGAGAGTCCTCTCGCCGCCGCTAACATTCTGTGTTCGAATCCTCCCATTTCTGATGTTCCCTGTTGGAAAGTCTCTCCAGCTCTGACTTTCCGTGTTCTAAGCTCCCTTCCATCACGGACGTTCCGGGTGCTGCCTTTATTCCCCTCTGCGGCTCGGGTAGCCGAGTTTCTGGGTGCAGTTTCTGCAGGGTGGCCCGTCCTCAGCCCCGGCCCGCTCCGTGGAAGGCTCGGCACCATTTCTGGGGCGCAGGGTCCTGGCTCACGGTTCTCTTCAAGGAGGCAGCAGAAGTCTAGGTGTGGGCTTGGGTGGCTGCGTGATGAGTGAGCACAGAGGGCAGGACTAGATCCAGCCCAGGCCCGAAGGCTAGGAAATAGAAGGACCCCTCGAGAGGGTCCAGCCAGCTGAGAGGGCAGGAGTCTAAGGGTTCTGGGCATTCGTGACGGGTCTCAAAGGCCGTGTGTGACTTAAGACAGGACACAGCCACGGGGACTGCTTGTGGGACCCCCAGGCAACTCCTAGGAAAACTCTTGGGATTGTTACTCTGTGCCCGGAGGAAGCCACAAGGACAAAACTCCTGCCTAGAGGAGATTTCAAGGAATGCAGGTGGGTGTCCTGGATGTCCTCTGAGGGCTCCTCCAGCTTCCAGGGGCTGCGGCTCTGTGAACTGGATTATATGAGAATTTTGTTGACCGTGGGACGAACGTGAAGCTCCACCAACCTTCTCACAGTGTCCTAAGGAGGGGCCTATGGACCTTCTCCTTATATAGCCGTTTCAAGGGAGGCCCAGAGATTTTCTTCCTTTTTAAAAATCTACACTGCTATCTAGTATCTACTAATTCTCTCCCTCCCCGCTTTTAAAAATAACTTTCCCAGGGGGCAGCTGGGTAGCTCAGTGGAGTGAGAGCCAGGCCTAGAGACAGGAGGTCCTAGGTTCAAATCCGGCCTCAGCCACTTCCCAGCTGTGTGACCCTGGGCAAGTCACTTGACCCCCATTGCCCACCCTTACCAATCTTCCACCTATGAGACAATACACCGAGGTACAAGGGCAAAAAAAAAAAATAACTTTCCCCCTCCCTGCTCTCCATCCCCACAGGCATGGAAGCCCTCCTTGTTGTCGTTCAGTCGTATCTGACTCTTTGTGACCTCCTTTGGGGTTCTTTGGGCAGAGATCCTGAAGTGGTTTGCCATTTCCTTCTCCAGCTTATTTTTACAGTTGAGGAAATTGAGGCAAATTGGGTGAAGTGACTTTCCTAGAGTCACTCAGCTAGGAAGTGTCTGAGGTCAGATTCGAATTGATGAGGATGAGTCTCCCTGGCTCCAGGTCTGGCACCATATCCTCTAGCTGCCGATCAGGCATCGCCTAGGAACCCAAATCCCCGCGTTGGCTAAGTTTCCTCTGCCCCTCTCCTCCTTCTCCTTTTGGTTTCACCATCCATTTTCTGGAGGCCTGATTGGGCCCAGTTTCCACAAAACCCTCTGTTTCTGTCATCCTCCATTTACACTTGTTTCTGATAATCATGACCCAAGTGGTGTTGGCCATGGGATTGGCCCTCTCTGGACCTCAGTTTCCCCCTCTGTAAAAGGACAGAGCAGGCCTCCAAGGTCCCAGATCAGTGCCCATAATTGGCTCTTGGAGGCCACAGCCACTAGTTGCCGGGACATTGCAGAGATGCTAATTAAAAGATTTGTTGGAAGCTTTGTTGGTCATGTAAAGCCCTCCATCAGAGAGGCCTCTCATTTTCTGTACAGAAACCTTCTCCTGGCCTGGCTCCAGGATCCACCCCGGACAAGGCCCCTTGACAGCCGGCACATGGAGAATTAATCACCACGGAGCTTGGCTCAGCCAGAATCCCCCTTCCTTCCCTTTGGAATTTCCACCTCACCACCTAGCTGCCAGGCACAGGGTAGGCGCCTAATACGTGTTTATCAAATAGAATTGAATGTAGGACTTCCTCCGACCTCCTCTCTTCCAACCAGAAAGAGAGAATGACAAGGCAGGTGCAAGTCAGCCCCCTCCCTCCGACGTGGCGCCTCCGGAGTTTGGACCCGGGTTTTGGCGAGACAGCACGAGCCCCAAGAGGTGGCGCTGATTTCTTCAGCTCTGGGTAGTGGCTCCCCGCCGTCTTGAGCACCGACAGGTTGAATGATTTTTCAGCCACTGAATTATCTCAGTTGTAAGATGAGATGGGGCATTCTCCTCCATTAATGGCACCTCGCTGTCCAGTGAGACTGAGCACGTGCGCCAGGAGTGTTTTGGAGGGAATTAAGGGTTTCTTCGTTAAACAAGCTGGGATTCATAAGTCAAATGAGTGAGCCTGTTTATGGTCTTCTTCTCAGGAATGGGGGCTCTGTGGGGACAGTTGAGCCGCCTACGAGAAGGCCTGGAGGGAGCCGAAATGAGGCTGGGGATGGGGCTGGGCCACTGTCTGGGTGTGGAGGAGAGCCCGAGTGACGGGCTTTGGGGACGCCAGGGCCATCAGCAGCATCAGCACATGGCAATTAGGGCTCATCCGTCCACCTCCCATCATGGCTTACCCAGCCCCTTCCACTCCTCAAGGCCCTCAGCCCTTCTCCTGGCTCTGGCAGGGAAGGAAGGGAGGACTGGTTCCCCTCATTTTATAGAGGAGAAAATGGGTTCAGAGTGGGCCAGGGTAGAGGTGAATAGAGCCTAGAGTCAGAAAAACTCATCTTCCTGAATTCGAATCCAGCCTCAGACACTTACTAGCAGTGTTACCCTGGACAAGTCACTTCACCCTGTTTGCCTCAGTTTCCTCATCTGGTTGGAGAAGGAAATGGCAAACCACTCCGGTATCTGGCAAGAAAATCCCCAAAGGGGTCACTAAGAGATGGATGTGACTAAGCCACAATGAATATTCCATTTTAAGTATTTGTCAAATGTGCTTATATGTCCTTTGTGTTTTAGGACATTAGGGGGGCAGTGAGGGGGAAACAAATAGATGGCAGGGGCAGCTAACTAGCAGATAGAGAGCCAGGCCTGGAGATGGGACATTCTGGGTCAATTCTGGCCCCAGACACTTCCTAGCTGTGTGACCCTGGGCAAGTCACTTAACCCTATACTTTAGCCCTGACCGCTCTTCTGCCTTAGAACAAATAGACCATATTGACTTTAAGACAGAAGGTAAAGGTTTTAAGAAAGAGAACAGAAATAAATAGCTGTCTGCTATCAAAGGTCCATTTGCTCTAGACTCTCCTAATTGGTAGAGATGGATGATTTCTCTCCCCAGACCTGCCTGGGAGAGCTGAAGAGAACAGAATCCTGGGCTGCTGGCTCCCCACTCCGAGAGGGAGGACCCAAGTTTCAGGACTCATGAGGTCTCATGGGTCTGAGAAAGCTCTCACCACTTCCACCCCCGCGGGCGTGGAGCCTTGGAGCACTGAGTCATCCTTCTACTAGAGAGTTGACCCCAATGGCCCAGGTTGGGGGAGATGCCACCTAGTCATGGGCCAAACCTGGGGCTTTGTTCAGATCTTCCCCAGGGTCCTGCGCTGGAGAATCAATGAGATCCAGATCAATCTCTCTCTCTTGGGGTCAGCATCCCCTCCTTTCCCATGAGCCCAGAGTGGGGGTCCCTTAGGAGAGAGGGGAGTCTTCACCCACCCAATGGACAAACTCTCACTCTTGCCAGGCATCGTGCCCAACTTTGGGGATACGAAGCTGGGAATGAAGCAGCCCCCACCCTCCAGGACCCATCGGGGTGTGGCTTTTAAAATTAATACCCAATAACGAAATATGATATTTTCACAGTTTTATTAATAATAAACTAACCAAAAAAACCTAACTAAAAAGGTACTAAGCAGCTCGCTCCCAAGAGTAAAAGAGCAAAGAGGGAGGAGCTACAGCAAACTGTATACAAACAAACGTGGAGGCTCAGGAGAGATTAAAGGGAATTTGGGGAAAACTAAGGGACTTGTGGGGAGTGAAGTCCAAGGTTCAGAATCTCCATTTATATGGGGGGGGGGACAACACGGGCCCAGAGAAGTATCTGAGAAGCATCTCGGGGAGGGGATCACCTATGACTGACTGAGGAGGTCAGAGCGTGTATAAGCGTGTACGAGCATGTACGAGCGTGTATAAGCGTGTACGAGCGTGTACGAGCGATAGCTAGGGAGTGCCTCCTATGGGAAGGAGCTTGGAGGTCATGGAGAAATTCATTAGATCGAGGACGGGAGGGGGTCTTCAGGGCCATTTCTAAGGCAGAGTGAGCCTGGGGTCACCCCCAGAGACTGTAGCAGAGTAGAAGGCAAACCCAGATGCCCGTGTCCAGATCGAACCCCTTCCCATGCCCTCATTTTGTTTTCTTTACTTCAAACCCTCACCCTTTGTCTTAGGATCAGTGCTGAGCATCAGTCCCAAGGCAGAAGATGGGGAAGGGCTGGGCAGTTGGGGGTCAAGTGACTTGCCCAGAACCACACACCTAGGAAGTGTCTGAGGTCAGATTTGAACCCAGGACCTCCCGACTCTAGACATGGTTCTGTAACTGCTGAGCCTTCGAGGCACCCCTCCATCCCCTCGTTTTAAAGCTGAGGAGTAACACAGCCAAGTCTTTGAAGGTTTTCCCATCAAGACTAGCCCTTCCGCTTTGAGAGAGCAAAAGCATCTTGCAGGGTAGCGCGGCTCAGTCTGAAATGTCAGCCTAGGGAAGCGAAGCTCTTCCAGGCTTCTTTTCTTTATGATGAGAACCCCAATGCAGAGGAAAAGATCTTGGTTTTGGAACTGGAGAGTCTAGGTTCAAACGCCAGCCTCAGTTTCCTTAACTGTAAAATGGGAATAACAATAGCAACACAACCTCCCTTTTATGATCTCGAAGGGGCCCGATCAACTTGGTTTGGGACGGTGGAGGGCAGCCTTCTTCCTGAGTTCAAATGTGGCCTCAGACACTTCCTAGCTGTGAGACCCTGGGCAAGTCACTTAACCCTGTTCACCTCAGTTTCCTTATGCCAAATAAGCCGGTGAAGGAAATGGTGAAGCACTCCAGTATCTGCCAAGAAAAGGCCGGCTGGGGTGGCAGCGAGCCGGACAGGACCGAGCCTCGACTTGGGCCTGGTTTTCTTTGCTGAGGGGAGGGAGGGAGGCTGCTTCCTGGGCCTGCGTAATTTCTGACCTATGTGGAGCTCATTAAGTCTCCGGAAGGTCTGATTGCCTCGGGCTGTTATGGATCGCAGTGAGCGGATAAAAGGAGTCAAGAGGATAGTCTGGGAAGAGCTCTGGAGCGCAGCCTGGAGAACCTCAGCAGAGTCAATAGCAGACCCGGGTCTGGGGGAGAGGGCTGGGGAGCCCCTGCCACCCGCCCTGCAGCGACGCTCGGAGCGGCCAATGGCAGGAGCTGGGGAAGGCACAAATGCGCTCGTTTCTGGAGATAAGGGAGGAAGGAAGCCATGACACGGCCCCACCAGAGAAGAGGGAGAGCGTGCACCCACTACGCCGTGTTCTAGGGCATTCCAGCCCTCCAGAGAAAGATAAGAGGGGATGCCCGGCTCGGGCCAGACTGGGACAGAGGAGACCTGGGTCCTTGGCTGCAGAGTTGGAGACTTCCCAGACTGAGCCATGATGGGTGGACGTCGTCCTTTGCTACAGCCAGGAATGGTCAAGATGTGGCCGGGGCGATGGATGGGGACAACACGGGGAAGTCTATGGGGAAGGAGGAGATGATGACGGTCCCAAGAGGGCGCTCTGTGACGTGGGGCCAACCCAGCATGGTCAAAGAGACACTCAACGGGTCATCTTGTGGCCTCTCTTGCAAGGCCAAGTTTGCTGTCCTTCTGGAAAGGGGGACCTCCAAGTCCCTGATGGAAGATACTCAAGATGGCGGACCAGTCTACGTCCTCAGACGAAGGTGGGACTCATCAAAAGGTGGTCGTGCTGGGGAGGTCGTGCCTATGAGGAAGCCCGTCGTGTTTCCCTTTTGAGAGTTGCCCACCTGTGAGTCTGGTGGATTCGGGTAGTCCTTGCAGGGGCCCAAAGGAGAAGAAGGGGAGTCTCTAGAAAGGGAAGAGAATGCCATCCATTGGGCTTCGGTGGGGCTGGCATTTCCCATCCTGTCTGTGGGGCCAAATACTGTCCTGTTCCCAACATGGTTTTTTTTTAAACCCTCACCTTCTGCCGTAGAATCTGCATATTGGTTCTAAGGCAGAAGAGCAGTAAGGGCTAGGCAATGGAAGATAAGTGACTTGCCCAGGGTCACACAGCTAGGAAGTATCTGAGGTCACATTTGAACCCAGGACCTCCCATCTCTGAGCCTGACTCTCAATCCACTGAACCACCAAGCTGTCCCCCCAACATAGATTTGTTAACCTGAGTGTTTGCATGGGAGCAAACAGGGTCTCCATCACCCGCCTCCTTGAAGACCTGCCCATGAGCTATTTTGGACAACATGAGTCAGTGAGTCCTTTGGGGACCAGGTTCATCCCAGATAGGGCAAGAAGAGGGCACCGTAGGAAACAGCGTGGGGCCCGAGTTCATCTTCTTGAGTTCAAATCCAGCCTCAGACACTTACTAGCTCTGTGACCCTGGGCAAGTCACTTCACTCTGTTGGCCTCAGTTTCCTCATCTGTCAAATGAGCTGGAGAAAGAAATGGCCAACCACTCCAGGATCTTTGCCAAGAAAACCCCCTACGAGGTCATGAGGGATTGGACACAACTGAAAAACGACTAAATTGAACTCATCCTAGATGGAGCCACCTAAGCCCCAGCCTGGGTTGTTGATACATGGATTAGAGTTCACCGAAGCACGAATAAGGTGACAAGTACTCCTGCCCAAGAGATGCCTTTAATCCTCCCAACTAAGTATGAACGGGAAATCTCTCCATGGAGAGATGTAACCATAGGAACATGCATAGTGGGATATATTTAGAGATGGAAGGGACCCCAGATAGCATCTAACCCAACACTCCCATTTTATATATGAGGAGACTGAAGCCTGGAAAAGTTAATTATTTACCCCAAGTCACATGTCATGAGATTTGAACACAGCTCCTCGGACTCCACAGCAAACGGGCTTTCCACTATACCAAAGTCCCAAAGAAAGGTCACCCTCACTTTAATCTCATCAAGTGGAGTGGGAAACCCAATCCACTCTCTGCAGAGGCTCTTTTGGGGGCCCCTGGACCCCTTCAGCAAGCTGGGGAAAACTGTGGATTCCTTCTCAGAATCAGGTTCTTAAAATTAAAAATCAGGTATATACAATTACAAAGAAAAGTTGATTATGGTGAAATATAGCCATGAAGGAGGCAGCTAACTGGCTCAGTGGATAGAGTGCTGGGCTATATAGAGTCAAAAAGATTTGGGTGCAGGGCAGCTGGGTAGCTCAGTGGAGTGAGAATCAGGCCTAGAGACAGGAGGTCCTAGGTTCAAACCTGGCCTCAGACACTTCCCAGCTGTGTGACCCTGGGCAAGTCACTTGACCCCCATTGCCCACCCTTACCAATCTTCCACCTATGAGACAATACACCGAAGTACAAGGGTTTAAAAAAAAAAAAAAGAAGAAAAAGATTTGGGTGCAGGGGGGCAGCTGGGTGGCTCAGTGGATGGAGAGTTAGCCCTAGAGAGAGGTCCTGGGTTCAAATCCGGCCTCAGACACTTCCTAGCTGTGTGACCCTGGGCAAGTCACTTGACCCCCATTGCCTAATCCTTACCACTCTTCTGCCTGGGAGCCAATACTCAGTATTGACTCCAAGATGGAAGGTGAGGGTTAAAAAAAAGATTCGAGTGCAAATCCAGCCTTAGATACTTACTCAAGCTGTGTGACTCTGGCAAGTCCCTTAACTTCTGTTTGCCTTAATGCCCTGGAGAAAGAAATGGCAAACTGCTCCAGGATCCTTGCCAAGAAGACCTCTGGGACAATATGGTACCCGGGGTCAGAAAGAACTGAATACAATCGGCTGAGCAGCCAAGAATGACAACAATGGCTCCAAAAGATTTTTCTAAAAGTCAAGTTTAGAGACCCCCCCTTCAAAGTAAGAACCCCTGCTCTACAGAGTCTGCTCAGTACTTTGTCTGTATTGACTCTCATTCATTCATTCATTCACTCACTCACTCACTAGTTTACTTAACCCGTATAAATTGGGGACTGGGTGCTAGGAAGGATGAGCATCCTTGTCTTCATGGAGCTCATGGTCTGGAAGGAAGAGAATCTCTCATCTCTGGGCCTTTGCCCTGGCAGAGCTCCATACCTGACACGCTCTTCCTCCTCATTTGCCATCTCTTAGTTTCTCCGTTTTCCTTCAAGCCAATTCAAAGGCTACGTTCTTCAGGATTTCCCCCGTTCCTCCAAACTGCCAGAGCCTTTTCCTCCACAGCTACCCTCCTTCCATTTAGTAGAAATCTCGCACTGCCTGATTATTTACATGCCGTCCCCTCACTTGAAGGGAAGCTCCCTGAGGGCAGGAGCTGCTTCACTTTGCTCTTGGGGTGCCTTCTGCAGGGCCTGGCGCAGAGCATACGACGAACAGATGCTTTTCACTCCATCGTGGAGCCAAAGGCAACAAGGTACGGCCCGCCATGAGCTAATTAGTCATGTCGTTTTGCAGTGAACATTTGTAAAAAGGCCATTAGGAAAATAATAGCAGCGCAGGCACCAATATCCATTGCAGAAGAATGAAGGAGGAGGCAGAGAAATTCTATGAGGAGCTCGGTAAGATGCCACCAATTAAATCATTATTATCTTAAAGACTTGGCAATTTAAGTGCAAAGGTAGGCACAGGGGAGGCTGGAGAACAGCATGTTGGGAAATCTGGTCCAGAAGCAAGAAGTAAAAGAGGCCAGAGACTCGCCACTCACACGGCGCTTTGTGGCTGGAGACGAGAAGTACTTGCTGGGAGAAGAGAGCCGGGAGACATCCGCCGTGGAAAGCACCGAAGGAAATCTAGAAAAACGAAATCGAGAAGCGATGATATCTTGGCAGACGGAAAACAACCGACTCCCAAGGCGGGGATCATTTCTAGACCCGTTTCTTGCATGCGGTATGGCCACTGACTTAGAAGAACGATGATAAAAATCAATAGCAAATTAGAGGGCAGAATAAAAATTAGAACCCCGTCTGAATGGCAGCCTGAGACGCACAACTACAAGTGGTCATCAAGCCAGAACTCATGGTGCAAAATTAAGATAACCCCAACCTGACATTCAAGTAAACTACCGATGCAGAAAAAACAGTGAATAGTTCAAGGAAAAGACGTTGTCATGGCCAACTGCTGGGTCCTAAGAAAATTTTACCAACGTAAATGAGTTGTCACAACGCGGAGGTCAAATGAGCCTAGAAACAAGCTTAGCCAGCAAACACTTGGGCAATTGGCTAAGTGAATAGGTGTGACAGCCAAATTTATCCTACACACACACACACTCACACACACACACACACACTCACTCACACACTCACACACACACTCACACACATACAGATATAGATATAGATACAGAAACAAACGAGATATGCATATCTTGTTTTTTACTCTCTCTCTATCTCTCTTATTTGTCCATAGTTGTCTGCACGTTGTCATGAGACTGTGAGCTCCTTAAGAATTGAAGTTATCAGGCAGCTTTTTGGCTCACTGGATAAAGAACCTGACCTGGAGACAGGAAGTCCTGGATTCAAATCTAGCCTCTGAAACTTATCTGTGTGAACTTAGTCAAGTCTTTTATGCCTCAGTTCCCTCAAGTGTAAAATGAGGATAATAATACTTTCTTCCCAGGGTTGAGAGGTTGAGAGGATCTAATGAGATAACGCTTGTGAAAAGTGCTTAACACACTGACTGGAATGTGGTAGTCACTATAGGAATGCATGTTCCCTTTTCCTTTCTTCCAATATTATAAGGTTTTAACCTTACTTGGTTAGATCCTTACATTCTAAAGTCCCAATTGTACCATCCCCTCTGTGTTGCACTCTTAGGTGCCACTCCCAAGTTATAGGGTACTCTGTGAATCCATCATAAAACTCTCACTTGTGAGCCCCTACCAGTGAGCTTCACTTTTAAGTCAGCCAGTAGACATCTCCAAGTAAAAGCATTATTAAGCTGATATAGTCAGAACAATAGCTACAAAATGTTCCCATCACAAACCTGGGGTGCAGATTCTCGCATGTGATTCTCAGGATAGGAGAAATGACACGCTCTTTTGGGAGCTACATCCAGGCAGGCTCTGAGAACCTTTCTCTGTCCACAGAGAAATCAGTCTTAAAATCTTGTAGCACCAGAAATGACAATCAGCTGATGCTTATGGCAATGAATAGCCCTCTCCTTGGTTTCATGGGACCTCAGATCCTCTCCTAGGTCTGCCCTCTGGGATCTTGTGTTTCCTGCATTGAAGACATCCTCCACCACACATCATATTCCAACAAACTGAATAATGATATCTCCTCTATAAGCCTCCATGCCAGGCATTCCCCAAACTCCTTATCAATAATACTTCATAAAAGGGGCAGCCAGGTGAATCAGAAGATAAAAATCCAGGCCTGGAGATGGGAGGACCTGGGTTCAAATTTGGCCCCAAACTCTTCTTAGCTGAGTGATCTTGGGCAAGTCATTTAACTCCAATTGCCAAGTCCTTATTGCTCTTCTGCCTTGGAATCAATACTTAGTATTGATTCAAGACAGAAAGTAAGAGTTTTTTAATACTTCATAAGAGCCACAATGTCAATGGTATGGATGCCCCACTCAGATCCCAACTTGTCTACTTCTCAGGAGTAGTCATGAAGTGTCATGGGGTATCACGGAGCAAGGATTGAACTTGAAGTCCAAAATTTCAGTTTTGCCTAAGAAACTCACTAGCTACGTGACAATAGGCAAGTCACTTTTCATCTCTGAACCCTAATGGTCTCATCTGTAAAATGGGGATAAGCATAATTTTTGTACCTACCTCACAGGGTTGTTGTGAGGTTCTAGTAAAACAATGGTTGTTTTCTAAGTCCTTTCCAAATGTCACTAGATTTTTAAACTCTCCCGAGGTAGCCAGGACTCTGGGCATGAGCCTCTCTGGACAAGAACATCAGTGGAGGGGAGTAATGGAATCATGGTCCTACAACTGGAGCTGGAAGGGAGATCTAAGGTCATCTAGTCCAACCCCTTCATTTTGCAGAGGCAGAAACTGAGATGTAAAGAGGCTAATGACTTGTCCAGGGCCACATGGGTAGTGGGTGACATAGCTAGGAACTATGACTCCAAAGCCCTGGCACCACAGTATCTTCTATAATCAGAACAGCCCCTACAGACACTAAGTGCTCTATGGCTGGAGGGATGCTTCCCTCCTAACAGCTGTGTAGGATGGATCAAACAAGACTTGTTGTCCCCATTTTACAGAGAAGGAAACTAAGTCAGAGAGCTAGTATGAGCTGATCTGCAAGGCTCATAGATGTCAAAGACACAACTCTACCTTACATCTGCTGGCTTTGACATCAGCCTTCTTTCCATTAGGACACACTTCCTCTCCACGTGAAAGCAAACAGTCATTGTAATGAATGATTGTAAGCATTTAATGCTTACCCAGCATTCCACATCCATTATCTCTCTTGGCCCTCCCCATTGCTTTGCCGTCCAGCTCTAACTGTCCACAAGCCCCTGATTCTCTGACCAATGATTGGATGCCAGCGAGGGGCGGGTGGGAGGAGGGATAATGGATCGATGGCATGTGTGAGCCGCTCTTCAATGAGTGAATGGTGGTAGAGATGGTGGATATGAGGTCAAAGACCTTCAAGCCCACTTAGGAGATTGACATTATAAATAGACCTGACTAGCAAAGTCTTTTCCATCTGTCTATTATGTGTGTCACCCCTCTTGCCCTCAGGTCTGGACATGGCTGCAGCCACAGCTGGTTCTGAGAAGTAGCTTCTTCTTGGCTCTCCGGCTCCACTCTGGTTTGGGCACCTGAGCTTGTTTCCTGGGCATTCTTGGGAAGGGGCTTGCCCTGCGTGCCTGGGGCTACTCTAAACTCTAAGGGAAAGGTGGTTGAGCAGAGACTCATTCAGTACAATAATTTATCCAACTGGATTCCATCAACATGGAATAGTTCTTAGGTTCGATGCACTAAAGTTCTAAGGTCCTAGTGTTCTAGGGTTCTAAAATTCTGGATAGAATGCTGGGCTTGGAATCGAGAAGACCTGAGGTCAGCTCTGGTTATATAGGGATAATAGGAAACCAGAAAGAGAACCTTACTCGGGGAAGCTTCAAATTTAGTCTGGGAGATAAGATACGCCGAAACGCCAGTATGAGGGGGGTCGATCAGGGTGGTTGCCTATCATGTTGGCTCACTCTCTCACAAAGTTCCTGAGGAGAGAGGGCTCAAACTCAGTCACATCACACTGCCAAGGGGTCCCTCCTGGCTCTGGGGGCCCTTTTCTGTCTTGGATCCCCACCAAAGTCCTTCTGGATATGGTATAGCTAGTGGATGAATCACTCCCTGGCTTGCAGGATATTGTGTCTCAGCAGCTGGACTGGATTGAGCTGGTCATTGCTCAAGCCTGACTACTCATTAGACTCACTTATTGTGACCATGGACAGCCTCTGGACCTAAGTGCTAGGCCACCGTTCACTCTTTGGACCCTTCAGAGCTTCCAAAGTTGGCCCATTCTGTGTCTGGCTACTCATTCACTGGGGATTGGGAAAGAATTAACACAGAAGACCAAAGAATGTGCCCATGTGTTCATGAACATGGGATGGCTAAGTTGGCAGGGGGGCACATGGAGCCAATGACTCACATTCTCACCTGAAAGGGTCAGAGAAGAGAACGGGAGCTTGTCCAGCTCTTGAACATTTTGTAGGTGCGTGCAGTCCTTCCAGTTCCAGGCAACTGTTCCTCATTCTTTGTTGGTCTGTCCTGACTGGGAACTGGAAATGCATGGATGAGAATTAGTTAGGAAGAGAAGGGTAAAGGGGATTTCTGTCTGGACCACCAGAGAGAGTACCAGACCACTAAGACTAGAGTGTTCCTTCTTCTTGGGGCAGGAAGTCTGTGTTCGAATTCAGACTCTGCCACTTAATAGTCAGCCTCCTATGGGCCAGGCCCTGTGCTAAGAGCTAGGGATAGAAAGAAAGGCAGAAGACAGCCCCAGCCTGTAAGGGTGAAGGAGATGACACACAAAAAGGATGGAGATGCGTAGGAAGATACCTAGCCAGGGTCCAAGGTGGGAAATGAAGAGATGGCTGGCCTGGGAACCGTCCTTAAGTGGAGGCCCTTCCTGGGTAGAGCTCCCCCTCTGCCTTCCAATCAGAGGCTCCTAAGAAGCAAAGGAGACCAAGAGAGGTGACTTCCAGGGCTGATGTCATGTTGCAGGATAAAGAGATTCCTGGGATGTGAAGGAGAAATCCAAAGGAGAGCAGTTGGGTGGAAAACATAGGAATTCGACTTGTGATTCTATTTCTACAGGGAACCCTCAGAGGAGGAAACAACATAGGTCAGAAGTGCTTTGGAAATCTTAACACTGTAGAAGCTATAGTTCTTATACCAGATCTAAATTATAGAAGGTCTTGAATGCCAGGAAACTCCCATAGCAATTAATTTGACCTGTTGGTCTCAGTTTCCCCATCTGTGAAATAGCTCCAACCGCCCAGGATTACTGTGAGAATCAAATGAGATCATATCTAAAAGTGCTTCCCTTGCCCCCCACCCTCCACATACATGAAGGGGTGCCTGCTGCAGCTATGAGGAGGAGGAGGGGGCAGGGAAGGGGGGTGCTGGGTAGGTCATAACTGCAAGCAGGGTCCTGGGAAGCTCTGGAAGGCCAGTTTAGGGGGATGATAGGAGTGTTTATGAGGAGACTCAATTGAGTTTGACCCAAACCTACAATTTGCCCTGTCTGGGGTGGGGTGGGGGGAAGGGATGAGAACCATTTTCCCATCAGCCCCTGGGTTGATCTCCAATTTTTTATGGCCAACATATGACTGCTGCTCCCCTTTTCGGGGTCATTTGTGCTTGCTCTCTCTTTACACAGCACCCCAGGGGCCCCCACTGCCATACAGGGGAGATGGGGAGCTGCTAAGGCAGCAATGGATCAGAGGGAAAGGGGGCGAGATCGGCAGTTAGCAGACCTGGGTTCAAGTCCAGGATGCTTTTGTGACTCTGGGTGAGCCAATGAACCCGCACTGGGTCTCAGCTCACGGCCCTCTCACGGCCCTCACACGCCTAAACGCTCCGGCCCTGCGAGATGACAGGGTTCGAGGTGATTCTGGGCCCCCGGGAGGAGCTTTCTCCCACAGCCTCCCCTCAATGGCGGCTGATTGAGATGGTGGTGTTGAGGGGGAGTGAAGAGGGGAACTGATAGGCAGGGAGAAGAGAGAAGCTTCAGAGCCCAGCCTCTGGCCTCCTCAAGCTCTTCCCAGCCCAATTATTTCTGGGTTTATGATCAGCAGATGAAAAGCGAGTTTTCCAAACCAGGGGGGCTGGTTCCAGGGAAAGAGCGGAGAATCCTCTCCCTTTCCGATGATTTGCACCCAATTAATGAGGCATTAAAACAAGTCGCTGGGAATATTGTATGAACTGAGAGTCCGGACCAAAGATAAACAGCCATAAACATTTCCAGAAAGATGTCAGCCGTCTACAATAACAGCTTCTCTCCAGATATTTATCAGAAGAGGACAGGAGGGACGAGCCAGCTCCAGATGGCTGTCTGCTCACATGAAAGGTGGTGGCGGGGCGGCACCAGCCTGGATTTCTGCCTGGAGTCCGATGATGGAGGAAGGCCGGACCAGGCTCCAGCTAGCCGGGGGCTCGCTTGAGAGCAGATGGGGGGTGGGCCCAGGGCCGGCTCTGCCCCCACCCTGGAAGATCCAGGAGCACAGACTGAGGCCGAGGGGTCAGAAGGAAGGGGCTCTCGTCTTGGGAAACCGAGTTTAGAGCCTTGACCTTCCCGAGGCCTCGAGTTCCTGTAAAATTTCTGTAAAGTATGAGAGTTGGATAAAAGGATCCCTAAGGCTCGGCCCTAGCCCTGAAGTCCCCTGTTCTAAGCCCCCTCACAACTTTGACACCCGTGTTCTAGACTCCTTCACTTCTTTGACATCCTTTGTTCTAATCCCCATCCCAGTCCTGATATCCCCTGTTCTAGGCTCCCTCCTTTCTCTGACATCCCTTGTCTAGGCTCCCTCCCAGCCCTACCATCACCTGTTCTAGGCTCCCTCACTTCTCTGACATCCTCTGTTCTAGGCTCTGTTTTAAAGCTGACATCCCCTGTTCTCAGCCCCCTCTAAGCCATGACATTCCCTGTTCTAGGCTCCTCTTTTTAACACTGACATCCTCTGTTCTAAGCCTCCTCCAAGCCCTGACATCCCCTGTTCTAGACTCCCTCCCTTCTCTGACATCCTTTATTCTAAGTCCCTTACCTACTCTAACACCTCCTGTTCTAGACTCCCTCCCTTCTCTGACATCCCCTGTTCTAGATTCCCTTTTAACACTGACATCCTCTGTTCTCAGCCCCCTCCCAGCCCTGACATCCCCTGTTCTCAGTTCCCTTTCAGCTCTGCCATTCTCAGATCCCGGGTGCACCAGAGTCCTCCTCTGTCCACAGCTGGTGGTGCTGATGCCCACTGTGTTATTGGGCTGGGGGGAGAAGGTATGGCACTTCCTTGGACCCTGAGATCCCAGTGTCTCTGCTCCTCTGGGATATCTTTTATTCGCCCAGAAGCCTGCCACATCCTGAGAGTCATTTATCCTCAGCTCACTCCTCTGGTAGCTATTCGATATTTGGAAAATTCTAAGTGTCCCAGACCATGCTTAGAACACAATAAAAACCATGTGATCATATCAACAGAGTCAGAAAAACCTTTTGACAAAACTAGGAACCAAAGGGCCCTTCCTTAATATGAAAAGTGAGGTCTATCTAAAACCAAGAGCTAATTTAATATACTTGGCCACCACAGTTCACAGAATGCTAGACCTGGAGGCAGGAGTTCAAATCTGGCCTCAGACGCTTGCTAACCGTGTGACTCTGGGCATGTCACTTACCCTCTCATTGCCTTAATTTCTTTAGCCTTAAAAGGGAGATCAGAAAAGCCTGTAGGGATAGAGCATCAGGCCTGGAGTCAGGAAGAAGTGGGTTCAAATCTGACCCTCAGACACTTCCTAGCCGTGTGACCCTGGGCAAGTCACTTATTCCTGTAAGGATTTTTTTTTTTTTTTAAGAAAAGTACCTACCTGACAAGGATCAAATGAGATGATGATCATTTTTTAAAAAACTGCTTAGCAAAGTGCTGAACACACAGTAGGTTCTGGATAACTCATTTTATTCCTTTCTCTCTATATAATGGAGAAACGCTAGAAGAGGTCTTTGCGAAAAAGGCAGGGACAGGCAGCTAGTTGGTGCAGTGGATAGAGCTCTAGGTCTGGAGTCAGGCAGATCAGAATTCAAATCTGGCCTCAGACAGGAAGAAATTGAGGGAGTAAGCGTAGGAAATGAATTATCATCATTTTGCTGATGATATGATGATCTACTTAGAGAACCCTAGAGATTCAACTAAAACCAAATTAAAACAATTACTAACTTAAAAAAGTAGCAGGATACACAACTCCCCTGCAATCAATCAATAACTTTTCTGTGTAATGCCAAGAGAAAGCAGCAGGAAGAGATATAAATTCCATTCAAAATAATTCTTAACTGGATAAAATAATTGGAAACCCGCTTACCAAGACACACAGGAATTATATAACCACAAAACATTTTTTTCCTCATAGAAATTAATGTTTTGGGGGGCAGCTGGGTGGCTCAGTGGATGGAGAGCCAGGCCTAGAGACAAGAGGTCTTGGGTTCAAATCTGATCTCAGACGCTTCCCAGCTGTGTGACCCTGGGCAAGTCACTTGACCCCCATTGCCTACCCTTACCACTCTTCTGCCTCGGACCCTATACACAGTATTGATTCCAAGACAGAAGATAAGGGTAAAAAAAGAAAAAAGAAATGGTTGTTTTTGTTGTTCAGCCATTCAGTCATCTTAGACTCTACGTGACCCCGTGGACCACAGTGCTCCAGACCCTTCGTCCTCTCCTCCCCAAAGTCTGTCCAAGCTCATGCGTGGTGCTTCCACGATACCATCTATCCATCCTGTCCTCTTTAATCTTTCCCAGCCTCAGAGTCTTTTCCACTGAGTCCCGGCTTCTCCTCTTGTAGCCAGACTTTTGAAGCTTTGGCTTCAGTATTTGTTCTTCCAATGAATAGTCTGAATTGATTTCTTTAAGTATTGTCTGATTCGATCTTCTTGCTATCCAAGGGAGTCTCGAATATCTTCTCCAGCCCCATAATTCGAAAGTATCAATCCTGGGACTCTCCGCTCTCCTTAGAGTCCAACTCGCATAGCCATCCATCACTGTGGGGAAAACCAAAGTTTTGACTCAATGAACCTTTGTGGGCGAAGCGCTATCGCCTTTTTAGTACGCTGTCCAGCTTTGCCAAACCTCTGCTTCCAAGGACCAAAGCAGCCCTTCGTTTCATGGCTGCAGTCATTGTCTGCAGTGAGCTCTGGGCCCAAGAAGATAAAATCGGATGCTGCTTCCATTTCTCCTTCCTCTGTTGGCCAGGAAGTGATGGGACCAGTAGCCATGATTTCAGGTTTGTTTTTATTTTAATGTTAAGCTTTAAGTCAGTTTTTCTTTATTTTAAACCCTTAACTTCTGTGTAGTGACTTATACGTGGAAGAGTGGTAAGGGTAGGCAATGGGGGTCAAGTGACTTGCCCAGGGTCACACAGCTGGGAAGTGTCTGAGGCCGGATTTGAACCCAGGACCTCCTGTCTCTAGGCCTGGCTCTCCATCCACTGAGCTACCCAGCTGCCCCCTTAAGTCAGTTTTTATACTCTCTTCTTTTACCCTTATCAAGAGTCTTCTTGATTTTTCTTTATCTTCTATCAGAGCGGCATCATCTGCATGTCTGCGTCTGTTCATATTTCTCCCGGCAGCCTTAATTTCTGCTTTTGATTTCATCCAGTCTGGCATTTCTCATGATGTCCTCTCCATATAAGTTAAGGGAATTAGGTGGCAATATACAGCCTTGTCGTATTCCTTTCCCGATATTGAACCAGTCGGTTGTTCCGTGTTCAGTTTTAGAAACAAAGGTATGTAAATAATTGGAGAAATTCTCATGGTTCATGGTTGGGCCATGCCAATGGTGGTGGGTCCCTCAAACATGACCAACACTGAGCTCAGTATCTTTCCCTCTTAACCATGTCATCTTCGGAAATTCTTTATTGTTGAGTGTGCCACCTTCCTCTTCATCTCCACAGCCTCCCATCATCTTTTCCACTTTGCATCCACTGCTCTGTTCAGATCCAGGGAAGGAGAAGCCCTCCCTCCCCGCAGGATAAACTCATCATTTCCAAACTCAATGACTGACATCACCTCCCTCAAACTCTTTTCCTCTTTGACAGGAGAGCTACCACCCAATTCCTCCCAATGCCTTCCTTTATATGGGGATAGAGACTGGTCTTAATTCACTCCTCTTGGCATCTGCTGCTCTGCCTGGTTTTAACTCCATGGAAAAAGATGCCCATTGGAGGCTCTTCCCACCCCCTCCACCTTTCCTGCTTCTTTTTGTGTGCTGTCTCCCCCCTTAGATTATAAGCTCTTTGAGGGCAGTGTCTGGGCACATAGTAAACCCTTAAATGCTTGTCGACTGACTTATTGAGTGCCTTCGCTGGGTACAGAGCCAGCCTCAGAGACAGGAAGAAGTTGGTTGAAGTACTGCTTCAGACACATATTGACTGTGTGATCTTGGGCAAGTCACCTAATCTCTTGGCAGATCTCTAAGATGATAAACTGCAGAGAAGGTACAATCTTTATTGGTAGAAGGAGTTTCTTCACTGAGGAATTCTCTCTAGTGGTGAAGCCTTCAGTCCAGTTCCCCTCCCTATTCAGTGACACACCAAACGAATTGCTTAAGGGATACTTTACTGTGTGAGAAATAATAAAAGAGGAAGAAAAGATGGAGAGAGATGATGGATGAGCCCAGGTGTGGATTTATTCTGCTTGAATGCTTATTGATTACAGAGCAGCGTTAAAAAACTGGAGGGAGGGAGATAGGAGGAGAGGGCAGTAATAATAGGGGGGAAACCAATAAAGGGAGAGGAAAAGCCTTTTAAAGAGTGCACAAGGTGGCAGCTGGGTGGCTCAGTAGACTGAGAGGCAGGTCTAAAGATGGGAGTTCCTGGGTTCAAATTTGACCTCAGACACTTCCCAGCTGTGTGACCCTGGGCAAGTCACTTAAACCCTATTGCCTAGCCCTCACCACTCTTCTGCCTTGGCACCAAAGCAGAGTATGGATTCTTTTTTTTTTTTTAACTCTCACCTTCCGTCTTGGAGTCAATACTGTGTATTGCTCCAAGGCAGAAGAGTGGTCAGGGTAGGCAATGGGGGTCAAGTGACTTGCCCAGGGTCACACAGCTGGGAAGTGTCTGAGGCCAGGTTCAAACCCAGGACCTCAGAGTATTGATTCTAAGCTAGAAGGGAAGGGATTTACAAAAAATATATTTTAAAAAGTGTTGTCTTTCAGGAAGTTTAGAGGGAAACACAAAGAGAACATTTTTGGAACTAATATCTAATAAATGTAGATATATATTATACGATATATAACATTATATATACATATTATATGATATAATATATATATATATAATATATTAGGCACTTTAATCTCCCCCCCCCAAGCTGTGTAGATTGAAGATCCCTGGTTTGATACATAATCCTCTTTTTCTGCCCTTCTTCAACTATAGAAATGCCCATTTTGGATGGTTTTCATCAAGTTAAGAATGACCACTTTCAGTTGAATTCATTTCTTTTTGAACCCTTACCTACTGTCTTAGTATCAGTTCCAAGGCAGGAGAGTGGCAAGAGCTAGGCAATCGGGGTTAAGTGACTTGGCCAGGGTCACACAGCTAGGAAGTGTTTGAGGTCAAACTTCAACCTGGGTTCTCTTGACTCCAGACCTGGTGCTCTATCCACTGTGCTACCTAGTCACCCCCAGAAAACCCCCCAGAAAAACAATTACAAGATTCATGAAGAACGTGGAATGGTAGAGCTGGGAAGGGCCCAAGAATGAAATTCCTCTTTCCTTCAGAGACTTTGAAAAAGTACCTTCTACGGGAAAGGCTGCAAGGCCCTGCGCTTGGCTCTGGGGATTCAGCGCGTGTGGAGGATGCTCTCCACAAGCCAGGCCACCCCATCTCCCACTCAGGGTTCTAGAGGTTCTCTGAGAGATCGGGGCGTCCTTGTCCAGTTTCATTGGCTTGAGGACTCACCGGTCGGGTTTCCCTTTGCTGCTAGGAGCAGTGACCACCACTAACATGAGGTTAAGCCGCGTACTGCCTGCCAAGGGATGCTGGCCGTAACGAGAGAACGAGAACATTCGTCCCGGCACCCTGGAGCACCCAGACTCTCCCTCAGCCTTCCTTGGGGGGTGTGGGGGGCAGAGCTCAAACCCTGCCCGATCTCTCCTGGTTGGCCCCCAAAGTTGGGGTCTAGACATGGTGGGACTGCCGGATGGGTCCTTGTCTCAGCTCCTGCTGGGCTGGCCCTGAAGGCCACTCTGGGCTTCCTGGGGCATCGCCACTGCTCTGCCCACCAAAGCCGGAGGACGTTGGGGGCTGGAAAGTCTCCAGGTCGGAGGGCTCCCGTGCCTTTACCCCAAGCAAAAGAGAGCAAACCCAGAGGCTGGACCAAGACTTCTCCAAGCGAGTCAAGCACCAGAGAAGCTGAAGAGGAAGCGCGAGAGCCTTTGGCTCCCAATGCTCTCCGAAGGGCCCCCCAGCTTCAGCCGACGGCTTCTCCCAACTGTGTGCTTGGCAGCTTGGAATCGGTAGCAGAAGCATCCACATGCTCACATCTTGCTTGGAGAGGCAGTTGGGCAGCAGAGTGGTTAGAGCCAGGAAGACCCGAGTTCAGATCCATCCTCAGGCACTAACTAGCGGTGAGACCCTGGACTAGTCCCTTAACCTCTGCCTCAGTTTCCTCAACTGCAAAATGGGAATAAAAGCACCACTTTGCAGAGTTGTTGTGAGATAATAGCTCTAAGATGCTTAGTGCAGTGACTGGTACCTAGTATGCGTTAAAGCAGTGATTCCCAAAGTGGGCGCCAGCAGTGATGGCCACAGGGGCATTGATCTTTCCTATTCATTGCTATTAAAATTTTAAAAATGAATTTCTAGGGGGCTGAGGAATATTTTTCCTGGAAAGGGGGCGGGAGGCCAAAGAAGTTTGGGAAGCCCTGTCTTAAAGAAATGTGAGTTTCCTTCCTTCCTATCCCAGATGCTCCCAGAGCACATGGCAGCTCTCCCAGAAGCAGCCTCTCCAGCCTCTTCCACGCGTCAGATAGCCTCCCGGAGGTGATTAAAAGGCAGAAACCAAACCTCCCCTGTCTAGGAGTTTACCTTCTTCTAGGGGAGAAATAGAGTCTAGAAAGACAGAATTCAAGGCCCCAGCAAGGACCTCCCGTAAGAGCGAGGACTCGAGCAGAGTCTTGGACTGAGCCAGGGCTTCGAAGAGGTGGCTACGGCTCATCCGAAGGCCTGAAGATGGGGAGATGAAGCGGTGGAGGCAGACTGTCCAAGCCGAGGGCCCCCTTTAGTCTAACCTGCTCATTTTGCAGAAGGAGACACTGGAGCCCAGAGAAGGGGATTGAGTGGCCTCAGGTCGTTCAGCGAATTCGCCACCCACCGAGTTTAGATTCCAGAACTCCAGCGTCCAGTTTGGGCAGGCCAGGAGGCCCAGAGAGCCTCAGCCCCTAAGGTGGGTTCTCTGGGTCCTTCCTGGGCTCGGGGGCTGTGGGAGGCAGTGGGAAGCCCAGCAGGGATCCCCAAGGTAAGGGAAGCTCTCTTGATGAGCGCAAGCTCCGGCCTCCCTTCTTCCTGCCTGCTCCCTCCTGGGAGACCAGACCTCTGAGTCACTCACTCACACTCACACACGCAACCGGCCTTCTTTCCTATTCATAACAGCTGACATTTCTAGAGCTTTCCTCTTGCTCTAGCCGACGTGTCCTCACAACAGCCTCCACAAGTATTATTGACCCGATTTTCAGAGGAGGGATGAGAGGCCCTGGGCAGGGAGGTGTCGCCCAGCTGGCTGCAAAGCCAGCTCTTCCCACCACTCAACACTGCCCCCTCCAAGAGGCGAAGGGCTGCCTGGGACCTCAGAGGCCACCTCGCCCAGCCAAGCCCGGACGAGGCTCCCACTGCCAAATGGCCAAGATCAGTCACCTGCCTCGGCTTGAAAATAGATTGGGATGGAGGGCAGCTGGGTGGCTCAGTGGCCTGAGAACCAGACCTAGAGACGGGAGGTCCTGGGTTCAAATCTGGCCTCAGACACTTCCCAGCTGGGTGACCCTGGGTGGGTCACTTCACTCCTATTGACTAGCCCGTATAGCTCTTCTGCCTTAGAACCAATACACAGGATTGATTCTAAGATGGAAGGGAAGGATTTAAAAAAAAAAGAAAATAGATTGGAACCTGCCTGAGACTCGCCATTTTAGGCAGGGGATAGGGAGGGTTTTCCAGTTGCGAGGACTCTTTGGGGGTCCCTTGCAAGGGATCATTGGGCCACAGATGTTGAGGTAGAAGGGATCCCAGAGGTTCATTTTACAGAAGAGGAAACTGAGGCAAAGAGAGAGTGTGTCACTTGCCCACAGTCACACAGCCTGTAAATGCCAAAGGAAGGAAATGAACTCAGGATCCTCATTCCTGGTCCAGCCTCTGTCCGCTGTGTCATTGTACTGACTCTCTGAGGCACTTTGAGGACCAACGAGGAAATGTACTGAGGCAAATGGAGAAGAGACCAGAATTTGTACAGTCCTGCAGGATCAATTGTTTTCTAAGGGGCTCAGCTGAAGTCCCCAGGGCAGAGACTCCATGGTCAGTGAATAAGGAGGGCAGAGGCATTCATAGGTAGCCAGGCAGTATGGTGGGTAGAGAGCTGGGCCTAGAGTCAAGAAGCCCTGAGGTCAAATTTGGCTTCAGACGTTTACTAGCTGTGTGACCCTGGACAAGTCACTTTACTCTGTTTGCCTCAGTTTCCTCTTCTGGAAAATGAGCTGGAAAAGGAAATGTGGAACCACTCAGGTATCTTTGCCAAGAAAATCCCAGATGGGGTCAACAAAGGATTGGACAGATGAAAATAACTGAACAACAGGAAGGACATTCATGACATAGCAAAAGATTGTGGGAGTAAGCCAGAAGATCTGAGTTCAAGTCTTCTCTCTGGGGCAAGTGACTTCATCATGTCCTGTTGCTCTCTCCACACCTGAGTCCCTGGAGATCATGTCCTGTAAGATCTAAAACATTAGACTTTGAAGCTCCTACCTTGGGCCTGTGCTGCCAGGCTAGAGATGGGCCAGACCCCTCCATCACCTGCCCCAGCTTTGCTCCACACCTCCCCCACCTCCTGCACCTTCTTCTTGGGGCCCAAATCAACCCCTTGTAGAAGGGGGGTCAGCCTATGCCCCACTGACTCTCCCTTTATCCATGGGGTTCCCCAACCACAGCATCCTTCTTTGCCCACTACTCTCCTCTATGATGAAGATCCTTCCCTCTCTTCCTCCCTCCCTCCCTCCTCCCTCCCTTTCTTCTTTCCTTCCTTCCTTCCTTCCTTCCTTCCTTCCTTCCTTCCTTCCTTCCTTCCTTCCTTCCTTCCTTCCTTCCT
>NC_058130.1:782970927-782980174 GCF_016433145.1 Gracilinanus agilis | reverse complement strand
CTTCCTTTCTTTCTTTCTTCCTTCCTTCCTTTCCTTCCTTCCTTCCTTCCTTCCTTCCTTCCTTCCTTCCTTCCTTCCTTCCTTCCTTCCTTCCTTCTTTCCTCCCCCCTCTCTCTCTTCCTTTTTCCTCCCTCCCTTCCTTCTCATTTAATCCTCACAACACCCAGAAGTGGGTGTTACTATTACCCTCATTTTATAATGAGGAAACTGAGGCTGAATGAGGTCAAGTGATTGCCACAAGGCAGACTCTAGGGTGGGAGTCTGTCCTGGGGTGAGCGATATAGGTTTCTAGGGTCTTAGCTCTAGAGCCAGTCAGGACCTCAGGGGCCATCTCCTCCAACACCCTTTTTTACAGATGTAGAGAATGAGGCCTGGAATTGACTGGCCCAAGGTCATGGAGGCAGGTGGTCAGGGAAGGGGCTTCTTCTTGGGGATGCCCCCTCATTTTCAGTCAGCTGCTCAGCTGGGCCCCTCCAAACCAGTCCCTCACCCCTGGGCCTGTCAGAGTTCCCGACTCTCACACTGGGGCCTAAGAGAGCAATTAGCCCTCCGAAGCCTGGCAAGCAGCCTGCTGGCTTTTATCCGGTGCTGATTGCTCTAATTTAGGGTGTTAATTTAGAAGTGAAAGTGCCAGCAGGCAGCCATGTTGGGGGTGGTGGTGAGGGGCTGGTAGGTCTCTGCTCCATAATTACATTACCATGGCCTGCAAGGGCCTGGCCAAGGCAAACACACCCATGGCTCCCCGGCTCCCCTGATGAGGCCACTCCAGCCAGGAACTGAGGGATTCCTTTTAGGGAAATGGTGCTGGACTGCCCCAGACTCAGCTTGATCTGAGGAGTGTGGGATGGCTGTCCAGAGGATCTGAGCCAATGTGTGGGGTGAGGGATGGCGAGCCCCTCCTCCTGGCATGGCTCCATTCATGACAGCCCAAGGGGGATGGCCCAGGCTTGCCAAAACCCACAAAGTAAGGCCTCGGGACAGTGGTCCCTGCGAGAGAAGGTTCACCTTTGTCCAAGGGCAAAGGCATGTTTGCCCAGGGCTGGTTGTTGCTCTAATAGGGCGAGTAGAGGCCCAGGTCTGGCTGCTCCACACACAGTCCCCAAAATAGAGGAAAGTCCATGAGAAGGCTGTAGGGGAAGGCCTTGGGGCCCCAGAATCAAGTCCAGTTCTTGAGCTCTTGAGATGGATGACCAGAGCAGGATTCTTGATTAGTCCTGGAATCAGGGCCCTATTTGTCCTCTCAGCCAGGTCTTAGAGGCTCATTAAAGGATCCCAGACAAGGATTAAAGGATCAGGCAAGTTCCTATAGAGGTACTAGATTCAACCCAAGTAGATACTTGAATTAGGAGAGGAGGAGATTGGGGGAGTTTGGAATGCAAAGAGCTCTAAAGTTGAAGTCAAAGGACCTGGGTTTGAATCTACACCTTCCTAGTTGCGGGATCTTGGGCAGTCCTTTGTCCTCTCTGGCCCTTGACTTTTCTCTCTGTAAAATGTGGATGGGGTGGGGTTACTGCAGTTACTGTAGTCCTGCTCTTTTTCTAGTCTGCCTTCCTTCCTTCTTATGTGTTTCTTTCTCAATGAAAATATCAACAAATCATCTATCCTGGCCTCAGGAGCCTCCACTCACCTAGAACCCCATAAGATCAATCCTGATCTTACAGTCTATGGCTTTGTCTCAGCTCCTTGAAAACTAAGAAGGGGATGGAGAGCTCTTGGCTGGGAGCTGAAGGGTGAGTGCCTGCAGAGAAGCTGAGCTTCAGGTACCTGACAATTAAGGCCTTAGAAGATAGCTGCAAGGTGTTAGCAGATAATTAAGGTCTTAGCTGATAAGCTGCTAGCTGCTAAGCTGTTAGCAGGTGTTTTCATTACAACGGGGCCTCTTGAAGATGAAAGCTCTTTTAGACTTCCAGGAAAGAGTCTATGATGGTGGAATGACAGGCAGGGTGATTGATGCTTAGAGACAGGGGCCCCATTGCCACAGCCAAGGCCAGCTCTGCTCCCAGATCATGGGATTCTGATTCTGATAGTGATATCAAATTTTAAGAGTTCCAGATATCATCTTTTCACATAGGAATATAAATAATTTTACCTTATTGAAGCCCTTATATTTCTTCTCTTTCTTATTTACCTTTTGATGTTTCTCTTGAATTTTGCATTTGAACATCAAATCTTCTGTTTTGGTCTGGTCTTTTCTTCAGGAATGCTTGGAAATCTTCTGTTTTATTAAATGACCATACTTTCCCCTGAAAGAAAATAGTCAGTTTTGATGTATAGGTGATTGTTGGTTGTAAATCCAGTTCCCTTGCCTTCCACAATATCATATTCCAAGCCTTCTAGTCCTTCAATGTGGAAGCTGCAAGATCCTGTGTAATCCTGACTGGGGCACCATGATATTTGAATTATTTCTTTCTGACTGCCTATAGTATTTTCTCCTTAGCCCGGGAGCTCTTGATCTTGGCTGTAACATACCTGGAAGTTATCATTTGGGGATTTACTGTAAAAGGTGATCTGTGGATTCTTTCAATCTCTATATTACCCTCTTATTCAAGAATGTCAGGGCAGTTTTCTTGAATACTTTCTTGTAATATGATGTCTAGGCTTTGTTTTTGGTCATGACTTTCAGGTAGTACAATAATTCTCAAATTGTCTCTCCTGGATCTATTTTCTAGGTCAGTTGTTTTTTCGATGAGATATTTCATATTTTTCTTCTATTTTTCATTCTTTTGATTTTGTTTTATTGCTTCTTGATGTCTCGTGAAATCATTAGCTTCTTCTATTTGCCCAGTTCTAATTTTTGAAGACTGGATTTCTTCCATGATCTTTTGATTCTCCTTTTCCATTTGGTCCATTCTACTTTTCATGGCAGTCTTTTCTTCATTGGATTTTTTTTGTCTCTTTTCCAGTAAGTCAATTCTGTTTTTTTAGAACACTTTTTCTTCACTGGATTTTTTGTCTCTTTTGTCAGTTGACCAATTTTGCTTTTTAAGCTGTTATTTTGTTTTTGCACTACTTTCATTTCTTTTCCCATTTTCTTCAACCTGTCTTACTTGATTTTTGAATTCCTTTCTGAGTTCTTCCAGAACTTCCCATTTTTGGGGAAGTTTTGCATGTAGTGGCTTGGATCTCATCATCTCCTATTGCTTCTATTCTCTGCTCTTTTCCCCCATATAAATTTTCCTGTTTGCTTAACTTCTCAGCCTTTTTTTTGACTATGGACTGGGAACTCCAAAAGCTCCTTGTTGATTCATTCTCCTCTGCTGATCTTTGCCTGGGGGCCAAGTCTTCACTGCTGCTGTTTAGGCTCAACAGCATCCAGTCCTATGGACCTCTGGACCTCACTGTGGACTGATGATAGGACCTGGGACTTCAAGGGGGTAGGTCTGAGATGCTCCCTTGCTTGTGCAGCCTGCATCCCAGGTTCCCAAAGTCAGTTCATACCCAGGTTCTGAATCTGGCATGGTAGGTGGGGGGTGGTTGGCCAGCACTCCTCTGTTTGCAGGCTTGCTTCCAGTTCCTCCTTATCCTGTGAAAATCAACTCTCTCTGCCTACTTTTCAAGTTGTGTTCAGTGGGAGAGCCCTCTCCCTTGGCCTGCTTTGACTCCTGTCATTTTGAGGTGCATTCTAAAGATGAATTTGGAAGGCTAGTCAGAGAAGTTTCAACTTTTGCTGCTACTAAGCCTCCATCTTGGCTCCCTTTCTCTGGGATTATGATTCTGGTGATGGAAGAGACCTTAGAAGCTGTCGGACGTCACCTTCTTAATTTACAACTTGTCTAAGTTCACACAGATAATAACAAACAGAGGCAGGATTTGAAACTGGGTTTTCTGACTTTCTCCTTCCCTGGATCACTGCCTTGTCTCAGTGGAGGGGCTTTTGTAGCGAAAATCTATACCACTGTGAAACCCAAGACTTACAAGTCAAAGCAGGGCATTGGAGAAGAACATAGCAGACGACTCCAATATCTTTGCCAAGAAAACCTCAAAGACAGTGTGAAAATGATACTGGAACATGAGCTTGGAAGCTCCTGGAGGGCAGGGTTGGCTTCATTTTTGCCTCTGGATCTCCAACATCTAGCACAGGGTCTGGCACACAGTCAGAGATTCATAAATCCTTGCTGGATGGTAGAGAAGCTCCTGGGCAGCCCTACTGCAGGGTGATGAGTGTTTGAGCCCCAGCAGCTCTCAAAGAAAAGACCTGAGTCACAGAAAGGGCTGAGCTCTGCACTGATGAAGAGAGATGCCACACTACGGAGGGCCCGGCCCCTTGGCGGACATGACTAACTAGACTTAGAGTCTCCCATTTCCTGTCTCTGTAAGCTCAGCCCAGACTCTTCCCTTCTCCTACTCTAGAGGGGAGGAAGCAGGCTTGAAGCCCTCAGTGGCAGGAGCAACTCTACCATCTTCCCAGGCTGCATGCCAGCCACCTCCAGGAGGACACAGGGAATTGTGGGGTTCCCAGGATGACTCCTCTGGCAAAGTTCTCTAGTTAGGGGAAACCTGGCTGGGTGCCAGAGCAGATCTGCTGCCCTACATGGATCTGTGTTTCCATGGAGGCAGAAAGTGGGGTGAGGAGGCTGCCCCAACGTAGGCAATGATTCATGGAAGAGACTGAGATGGGTGAAGAAATCTGATCAGAAGGGGCTGCTTTGATGGGTAGTGAGCTCCCTGTCACTGGCCATCTTCAAGCAGAGGCGGGATGACCACTTGAGGACATAGTGGAGGGGATTCGGGTTCATTGACAAGTCAGATTCCATCCAGTCTGAGATGCCAGGATTCTCTAATCTTGACATGCGATGGAGGCTGAGCCCTGCCTTTGAGGGAGGGTCTGGGGATGGGTTGAAATGCAGCCAGGGAGCCTGGCATCCTCCAGAGGCCTGCCAATGGCACCTACCCAGTGCAGCCACAAATGGATAGAGACAGGTGGATGTGGGTCCTCCTTCCTCCAAGCCCCCTAAACCCTCCCAGACCTCCGCCTCAAAGCTCCTCCCAACTTCCCTCCAAGTCTCTGGCCAAGCCAAACAGGAATCTTCCTACAAAGCCTTTCCTGGCGTGCCAGGCGTGCCAGGCGTGCCAGCCATCTGGTCTTTCTCCTCCAATTCCCTCCTCTCCTTGTCTCTCCTCCTCCCGTGCCCTCCGTAGCCATGCAGAAGGCCGAGCTGACTGCAGAGAGGACCGCGGCGGGCAGCTCTCATTTCCCACCCCTGGAGAAATCACTTCCCCAATAATAATGACAATAATAACGAGGAGAGCAGGACTGTTCATCGATAGCCGGCGTGAGGACGGGACGCCCAGATTCCTGAAGGACGTGTCTCGTGTGATCCTCATGATCCTTTGGGTGGTAGGTGCCCTCATGAGCCTCCTTTTACAGATGGGCAAACTGAGGCTGGAGAGGGGAAGGGAACAAGGTCCAGGCTAGACCCCGAGTCCCATGTCACCCCGGGGCTAGGCCTCGCTTTTTTCGTTGTCTCATCACCAGGCGGAGGGAGGGAGTCCTCGGCCCTTCTGGAGTCACAGAGGAGCTCCTTAGGGACCCGCAGAGCCAGTGAGTCCTGGAGCCCGAGCCTGGATGGAGAGGGAGGCAGAGGGGCCCCGAGAGAGGCCCCTTCACCAGCCACGTGGGTCTGGTGGATCACTAGGCCAAGCCTCGGCTCTCCCGTTCGTAAAGAGGAGGATGAGGGAGAAGCCGGGCCCTTCCCACTTCCCCGGCCATCCTGCGGCCTCTCAGAGGGAAGCCAGGCTCCCGACGAGGAGGCCAAGCCAAGGAGAACTTGTGACGGGGCCACCATCTTGGGCTCTGGAGATCCAGAGGGCCAGGGCTGCATGGCTCTGGGGGACTCCCAGGGGAGGAGAGCCCATCCACCAGTTCAGGGGGGGCCCATCTCCGCAGCTGAGAGCGGCCCAGGGGCACGCGGCCTGGAATCCGGGTCTCGCGGATTTGGGGGCAGCATTTTATTGACTCTTCCCGAGTAGATAATGGTCACAAAATGGTTTGCTTTCTTGGCTGGGCCACACAAAGGCGAGGCAGCCCTACTTCCCTCCCCCTGGAAACCAATTTCCATTCTACACGGGAGGAACAGCCAGGCAAAGGCTGAATATAACAAGATGAAATTTAATGAGGAGAAATGTGAAGTCTTGAACTCGAGTTCAAATAATCAACTTCACCAGCATGAGAGAGCAGGGGAGGGACTAGACAGAACAACCAACAGCCCAGGGGTCGACGGGGCCTTCGGGGTTCAAGTGAGTCTAGCATAGCGTACTGGCCAAGAAGGCGTGAGGATCTAGGCTAGGTTAAGAGGGGGGGGGAGCAGCTGGGGGGCTCAGTGGATCGAGAGCCAGGCCTAGGGAGGGGAGGTCCTGGGTTCAACTGTGCTCTCTTCTTAACTAGGTGACCCTGGGCAAGTCACTTAACCTCAATTGCCTCATCCTTATTTCTCTTCTGCCTTGGAACCAATAAACAGTACTGCTTCTAAGATCAAAGGGAAGGGTTTTTTTTGGTTTTGTTTTTTAATTTTAAACCCTTAACTTCTGTGTGTTGACTTATAGGTGGAAGAGTGGTAAGGGTAGGCAATGGGGGTCAAGTGACTTGCCCAGGGTCACCCAGCTGGGAAGTGTCTGAGGCCGAATTTGAACCTAGGACTTCCCATCTCTAGGCCTGACTCTCCATCCACTGAGCTACCCAGCTGCCCCAGGTTTGTTTTTTTTTTTTAAGAGAGGGAGAGATGGGAGGTTCTGGGTTCAAATCAGTCCTCAGATGCATCCTAGCTGTGTGACTCTATTCAAGTCACATAACCCCAGTTTCCTGGCCCTTACTACACTTCTGCCTTAAAACCAATACTATTCTAAGATGGAAGGTAAGAGTTTAGAAAAGAAAGAGAAGGAGGGCTGCTGTCCTCTGTCTTGGTCAGATCCCATTGGGAGCTTCCTTCTGGGTTCTCCATCTTGAGAATGATCCAGAGTGTCCAGAGGATGAGGAAAGGCTGGAGTCCATGGCATCGTCCTCTTCCCTGGAGAGCCAGGAGAACCAAACATCACTCTAAGAAATGGGTCATGGTTAGCCTGGGAAAAGAAAGCCCTTTCCAAGGGTGCCGTGATCACTCTAACTGCCTTCTTGTACTTTAATGGCTATTCTGTGGCAGAGGGGTGGGCTGGATTCTGCTTGGCCCTGCAGGCAGAACCAGGAGGACCACCTTCTCAGAGGCAGATTTAGGCCCAAGATCAAGAAAAACTTCCTGGCAAAGACACTGGTGCCTAGAGTGGGAGGGGGAGGATTCCCCCTCCTTGGAGACTTCGGGTGGAGGCTGCAGGACCACCTATCAGGCAGGTTGTGGTGGGGTTTGGGCCAATGGCCTCTGAGGGCCCTTCCAGCTCAGAGACTCTGGAATTCTATTTCTCCCTGAAGGGGCAGAAAGCTCGAAGGTATGGAAACTGTTGGGGGAGATGTCATGTGCGCAACGTTTATAGTTTTTGATTTGGCAAAGATCATGGAACCTGATGTCAAAACCAAGAGGGACCTCCAAAGCTATTTGGTCCAAACCCTTCATTTACATATGGGAAAACTGAGGCATAGGATGGGGAAGGGACTTGCCCAAGACCACCCAGGTAGTAGCTACTACAGCCGAGATTCAAGCCCAGACCCTCTGGGTCCTTTCCACCGCAACCAACTTGACTCTCCATGGCCTGAATGTCGAGCCCTCAGCAATGAGCTCCTAGCCAGAAGGAAATGCCCTTTGGAGAGCTCTTGTAGTAGACCAGGGTGACTTCTCCAGTGGGGTTTGACCTGTATTGTTCCTGGAGTCCCTTCACTCCGGATGTCTCACTGCGAGGTGATGGCGAGCCAGTGGAGTACGTCCTCTGACAGATCGGTCCAACTTAGAGAGGCTCCAGTATGGTCCTGCTGAGGGCTTCTGGGTCTCTCAGTCAAGGTCCAGTCTGGCTAAGCGAGGAGACTCTGATCACCGAGAGGGCCGGCCACCAGGGGAGGAGATTTGGGTCCACAGTAACACATAGGGGTGCCTCCCAAACCACAGAGAGGCTGCACTCCCACACAGGAGAAATCATGAACCCCAGAAGCTTTTATGGGCCCCCATCGGTCTCTATCCAAAGCTCTGCCATTGGCATCCTTTCAATCCCATTGTCCTCTCTGAGTGTCCAGAGACTCTGCAAGTATCCACCTCATTACCTTAAGGCGACCCCTGGGTCCAACTCAGCAGAAGATAATTTATAACGGCTCCCCCTCCCTGGAGAGCTGGGCCAGCCAGCCCTTTCTCGCTTACTGGCTCTCTCCTCCTCCACCATTTTTCAAAAATAATTGTGTGGGCTTGGGAAATGCATCAGACGCCTCCCCGAGCAGGGCCAGCCTGGCTGCTGGAGCCTGCCCATCACCCCGGCCCTTGTCTATCCCCAGGATTCCCCTCCTCTGGTTTCGAGGTCTTCATTACTCCCTAATTGTCTCGATCCATTTTGCCTGCACCTTCCATCCAGGGCTGGTGGGAAAAGAAATGGGATGAGCATCGGCATCCTGGCCATCGGAGGGACTTCATTAATTCTGCATCTGTCCTCATCTATTATGGGCCCAGCTTTCCCTGCTGTCTCCTCTCCCCTCCACACAAGGAACCCAGCACCTTCCTTTTTCTAGCTCCTTGGCCAGCATTAACCTCTTCGGTGCCTTTCCAGATCCATGCTTAGGGGCTGCCTTGGAAGGGGGGTGTCTAGTGGCTGGAAGCCCCCCCCCCTCCCTAGAGCCTGCTATGGATTTTCTCTACCCATAAATCTTTGCACTGGGAAGACAAATTGGACACCCCTTCTTCTCTCTCTGTTTTTCCGAGAGGGAAGATCGCTGGCTGGATTTTAATTAGTCCTCCCTGCGGAGGCTCCTAGCTCCTTCCTCTTTTCTGTCTTCCCAGGCTGGGGGTGGGGAGTGGGATGAGGGGAGCTCCATCCTGCAGAGAGCCCCCACTCCTCCCTCCTCCAAGTCACTTCTCTTCTCTTTCCCAGCCCAGGCACTTGAACCACAGAATCTCAGAGGCAAACAGGGTGCAGAGGTCAGATGAACTGGACTGATGACCTCTCCTCCTCTGAGTAAGAATCCTGCTTCCGCTATCTGACAAGTGACCATCTATCCTCTCAATCAATCCTCTCTAAGCCTTCCTTCCTTCCTTCCTTTCTTCCTTCCTTCCTTCCTGCCTTCCTGCCTTCCTTCCTCCCTCCCTCCCTCCCTCCCTTCCTTCCTTCCTTCCTTCCTTCCTTC
>NC_058130.1:782951976-782968493 GCF_016433145.1 Gracilinanus agilis | reverse complement strand
CTGTCCAGTTCTCCCTTCATTAAATTCACCAGCCATCAGTTTTATAATCCAGTAAATTTTATTTAGAAAGCCTATTCTTAAAGGAATGAGAGCTCCATCTGGGCTGCAGTTAAAATCTTAGTCCTGGTGAGTTAGGTTGGATTCCTCCCCTCCCAAGCCCCCAAAGCAGAAGTGCGCCTTCGGAAGGACCATCCTATATGTATTTGGTAGCTCTCCCTTATTATATTTAAATCTTGCTCTTAGAATGAAATTTGCCCTCCTATTCTAGAGACTAATTCCTCCCCAGATTCTTCCAGGCTTCCCTAATCCCAAAGGAGCAACAGTTAGGACGCTCGTAGGGAAGGTTGCCAAGAAGATCTATCTGGCTGTTAATTCACAGTTTGTCGAAACGTGGAGGCCGATCTCATCCTTCGCCAATCACCTTAGCATCTCCAAGGGCAGGGGCACCCAATGGAATCTCAAGGGACTCCAGATCCAGTGACATCTATTTTTAAAAAAAGAGAGAAGGAAAGAAGGAAGGAAGGAAGGAAGGAAGGAAGGAAGGAAGGAAGGAAGGAAGGAAGGAAGGAAGGAAGGAAGGAAGGAAGGAAGAGACAGAGAGAGAGAGAGAAAATCAGCTTTGGTCTTCATTCAGGTTCTCAGGGCCCATCCATTCTCTCTCTCTGAGGGTAAGTGGCATTTTTCATGGTTCCTTTGGAATGGACATACAGGTTTAAGATGCCTACTAGATATCCAGTTCAAGATGTCTGATAGGCAGTTGGAGATGCCAGATAGGAGGTCAGCATAGAGCCTGGGGCAAGAAAGTGGTTAAGACTGGTGATCTGAGAATCTCCAGCATAGAGATGGTAATGAAACCCGTGGGAGCTGATGAGATTGCCAAATAGAATAGAGGGAGAAGAGAAAAGGACCCAGGACAGATGTCTTGGGGGAGGGGGGGCACCTGCAATTAGAGAGCATAAGTCACGTAGCTGATTGTGTCTGAGACCAAATTTGAACTCAGGTTTTCCTAACTCCAGGCCCATCACTCTATCCACTGTACCACCAGCTGCCTTATATATATTATAGGAACATCAGCAGGAAGTAGCAGAGCCTTGAACCTAGGTCTTGTGACTAAATCTAATACTCTGATCACTACATCCTGTTTCGGAAGATGAGCAAGCCTTAAGCCCCCATACTCAATTCCACAGAGGACAAGGCAGAGTATCCCCTCATCCTCTGGGTGTGGGGATGCGATGATAGGAATGCGGGGGATGGATCCCCACATTCATTGTGTCTGCGGGCAAGGGGTGAGGGGAGCTGTCTGTGTATCCGTCTCAGACTTGGGCGTGGGTGCTGCCTGGCTAGAATGCCAGCCAGAGGCAGCTCCCCGAGGAGGGCCAAAGGGCACGGAGGAAAGCTGGCTCCTGCTAATTTCTCTGTTTAAGAAAAAGAAGGGAACAGGCAAGATTGGCCAGACCTTGAGTGAAGCCTCCTACAGCTCCCAAGAGTGAACGGACACTTGAAGAAATTGAAGACACTTGAGGCTGCCGAGATGGGCGACGTTCCCTCCCAGGTAGGAGAGAATGAGAGCAAACCTGACTGGCACCGAATGAACCTTGAAAGGGCATCAGAGTACAGAGGGGGAAAATACACAATGTCTCCAGCCTTCAAAGGCAAAGAAATGAAGGGCCCTGCAAATTGCTTTGGGGGAGTTTAACTTGAATCCATCCCTACATCAAAGGGATGTCGTGAGAATAAATAGGGCTCCCTCCCTCCCTCTCCAGCCTCAGGAGAAGGTGGGGGAGGGAACAGACACCCCTGGGCCCTAGTGAATGCCTGCCACCAGCAGTCTTTGGAGGGGCTGGGAGGGAAGGAGGAAAGAAAGGGGGACAAAGGGGGAGGGTAGCTACATTGAGACTGGCTCTGTCCAAAGTCAGGGCTGGCTAGTGCTGAAAATAATTGACTGATCTCAGTAACACACAGCTCAGGACAGAAGCAGGGCACAACCCAGTTCTGGGCACCATGTTGAGAGGATGGAGCATGTCCAGAGAAGGGCAACAGGAGTTGTCTGGAATCTGGAAGAGCCTAGATAGAGTCCAGACCATATGAGGACTGGCTGGAGGAAGTGGGGGTTCCTTCTCCTTCCTGCCCACGTGACCCTGGGTAATTCATTTATTCTCTTCAAAGCTCAGCTTCCTCCTCTTCAAAACCAAGGGGCTGGATTAGATGGCTCCTGAGGGGCTTCTTCGTCTTCATCCTTAGGTCTCTTAGGCAACAGTAGCCCTTTCCGGATATCTAAAGATGTTGTGTCTCCATCATTTAGCATGATGCCTGCCTCGTAGTGGGTGCTTAATACATGCTTATCACCTGCCTACAGGGCTAATGGGGGAAAGAAGAATTGAATTTGCCTTTTAGAAGTAAATTTTTCATTGATGCTTTTTAAAAATTTCTGCCAATATTTTCTTTCCCCCCAATTACATGTAAAATCATTTTTAACACTAGTCTAACCTTTTGAGTTACTGATGCTTTAAAAAATATCAGAGGGGCAGCTGGGTAGCTCAGTGGATGGAGAGTCAGGCCTAGAGACGGGAGGTCCTGGGTTCAAATCTGACCTCAGACACTTCCCAGCTGTGTGACCCTGGGCAAGTCACTTGACCTCCATTGCCCACCCTTATCACTCTTCCACCAAGGAGCCAATACACAGAAGATAAGGGCTTAAAAAAAATATCGGCCACTCCCCCAAGACTCCCTTTGCCCCACAGAGCCCTCTTTTGTAACAAAGATATTGGTCCAGCAAAAGGAACCACCGTATTGGTCCTCACTGACTGACAATGGCTGTCTCACTTGGCATCTGCAGTCCACCAGCTGTTGCCCAAGAAATGGCGGACATGCTCCATCGCTTGTCCTCTGGCATCAAGATGAGTCCCTCGATGGGGCTGGAGTTGTGATCCTTTCAGGGTTGTTTCCTTCCCACTTTTGTGGTAATTGTCCAGAGGGCTCCCGTTTCTGCCTGCTTCTCTCTGTGTCCATTCATGCTAGCACGGAGACTAGACTGAGGTCTGCTTGGTCCAGAGGGCAGAACTAGTAGGAATAGAAGGAAGTTAAGAAAAGGAGGCTGGACATTCCTGACAATTAATGTTGTGCCACGGTGGGTGGGCTGCCTCCAGATGTGGTTCCTCTCCACTGGATGTCCTCAAGCACAGGCTTGGGGATTCAGATGGGAGTCAATGACCACTGAAGTCTCTTCCCATTGTGAGACTTGAGGATTCTGTAAACGTGACACATCAAAAATAGGGGAGCTGGGGCAGCTGGGTAGCTCAGTGGATTGAGAGTCAGGCCTAGAGATGGGAGGTCCTAGGTTCAAATCTGGCCTCAGACACTTCCTAGCTGTGTGACCTTGGGCAAGTCACTTGACCCCCATTGCCTAGCCCTTACCAATACCCAGTATTGACTCCAAGACAGAAGGGAAAGGTTTAAAACAAAACAAAACGAAACAAAAAATAAGGGAGCTGATAACGACCATTCTGGAGAGCAATCTGGAACCATCCATCCCCAAAGGGCCATAAAACTACATAAAACTACTCAGTGATATCTCTATTCCATCTGTAATCCAAAGAGATCAGGCAGAAGGCGAAAGGACCTACTTGTACAAAAATATTTTAGTGGCTCTTTTGGTAGTGATCAAGAATTGGAAACGGAGGAGCTGCCCATCCATTGGGGAATGGCCGAATAAGTTGTCCACTATGATTGTAATGTTATAGTGTTGCACCATGAGAAAGGATGAACAGGAAGAGTTCAGAAAAACCAGAAAGACTTCTCTGAACCGATGCAAAGTGAAATGAGCAGAACCAGGTGAAAACACTGTATACAGTAACAGCAATAATGTACGATGATCAGCTGCGAAGGACTAAACTATTATCAGCAAAACAAGGCTCCAAGACAACCTCAAAGAACTCCCGATAAAAAATGCTCTCTGCAGCCAGAGAAGGAACTGTTGGAGTCTGATTGCAGATCAAAGTGTGTCATCTTCCACTTTATTTCCTTCATGAGTTTTTTTATTGCATGTGTGATATGTGTCTTCTGTCACAGCATGGGGAATGTGGAAATACATATTGCATGAAATCACTGGTACAACCTAAATCAGACTATTTACTGCCTCGCGGAGGTGGGGGAGAGGGAGGGAGAGAATCTGAATTACAGCCTGTCAGAAGACATTTGTCCAAAATGGTTTCTCCACGTAACTGAAAAAAAACAAACAACCCAAACAAAAGACAGTATTTAGGGACCACAAACAAAACAATAAAGGAGGCTGCTGGCTGTTCCCCCAACGGAGAGACTTGCTAAATGCTACTGAGCTGCCATTTCCACCTGGGCAAACTCAGCATCTGTCTGATGTCATTACTCAGGGGCAGGGCACCCCCTGAATGGAGGGGCTCATATTTTGGTAGCTTTATACTTCTATCCCCTAGATTGGCACGCTAAGCCTGACCTATCTCCCCAAGGTAGAGGGCCCACAGTTTCTTTGCTCTTCTTCTTGCCCCTCCCAAGAGTTTTTAAAGGCTGTTATGGGTGTTGTCAGTTATTTTTCATGACCCTCAAATCCCAAGTTTTGCCTTCCCATCCCTAGCATCTTCATAGTGGATCTGTCATCTTCCATACATCACCCTCTAGAATTCGGAGCCCATCTGAGAGCTCCCTATGTGGCCACACCAGTCTCTTCAGACAGGCTGCTTTTTCTTTCTCATTGGCAAAGGGGGAGCTGAGCCTTGAGGGATGGAGTGGGCTTATCACAGGTGGAGAAAGGAGGATAGTCTAGGCCGAGGGAATCGGGTGAGCAAAACAGAAGATAAAGCAGTATGTTATGGGGGAGAAAGAAAACAGAATCCGCCCTTGATCAGATATGCTGACTGTGGGAATCACTGAATGTCTTTGTGCTGCTGCCACCCTCATCTTCATCTTCTCCTCCTCCTCCTTTCCGTCCTCCTCCTCCTCTTCCTTCCTCCCCTTACCTTCTGTCTTAGAATTGGTTCTAAGTATCAGTTCCAAGGCAGAAGAGTGGTAAGGGCTAGGCAACGGGGCTCAAGTGACTTGCTCAGGGTCACTCAGCTAGGAAGTGTCTGAGGCCACATTTGAACCCAGGACCTCCATCAACAGGCCTGGCACTCTAACCTCTCAGGCACCTGAGCTGCCCCCAAAGCTGATGCTTTTAAGCTATGTGACTCTGAGAAAGTGTCTGAGCCTCAGTTTCCTCCTCTGTAAAATGGGCAGTTGGATTCCATGATGCCTTCTGGGTCTGACACTACATGAGTCTGTGAGATCAGGGCTGGGGCCCCAGGCCTGGAGTAGAGGAGATCGTGGGGTCCCAGATGAAGGGGATTGTTCCCCATTCCACATCTTTGAGTTTCTCAGGGCTTTTGGAAGGCACCAGATATGCCTTCTCTGTCCTAAGGTAGCCGTTCTAGGCTTGGGAGGGACCTCAGGGGCCATCTAGTCCGCCACTTTCATTTTACTCAAGGGGAAACTGAGGCCCAGTGGGGGCGGTCCCGCAGGGAATAAGCCGGGGGCGCGGCTCTGCCTTCAGAACCCTCTTGGCCAGGCGCCGCCGCAGTCTCGGCCTCCCTCCTGCGTGGCGCCGGCGCCCCTGGGCCCGGGCTGATCTGTGAGCCCGTTTATGGAGTCGAGCAGGCGGAGAGTGTCCCAGTCAGGGATGATGAAGCCCGGAGAGAGAATTCTCGACTTGTAAAAAGCCGCCCAGAGCGCCGCGGAGCAGAGCGCGGCCACGTGACTCGGCGGAGAGGGGGCGGGGAAGCAGCGCCCGGGCTGGGGGAGGGGCAGCCTCCCCGCCCACGTGCCCCCCTCCGGACGGGGCAGAGCCTGCTGGGAGAACCTCCGCAGCCAGGAAGCCGGCCGGTGACAGGGAGCTTCGGCCCTGGGCAGCCCGCTCGCACCCGGGATCTCACAAGGGCCTCGCNTCCCCGCCCACGTGCCCCCCTCCTTACGGGGCAGAGCCTGCTGGGAGAACCTCCGCAGCCAGGAAGCCGGCCGGTGACAGGGAGCTTCGGCCCTGGGCAGCCCGCTCGCACCCGGGATCTCACGAGGGCATCGCCACGTGTAAGCCCGAGAGGCTGGCAGGGACGCCGGGGTCCGAGGAGCCTCTTTCGCCCGCTGCCCGGGCTCTGTCCTTCAGCTCCATTCGGGAAAGCTCCACGATTGCATGGGCGCGGGGGTCCCTTCACTGAGCCAGATAGCGGCCCAGCCGCAGCCTGCGGCAGAGAAGTCACTAGCAGCGAGGGAGGAGGGCTAGGCAGGGGGGGGCGGGGCAGAGAGGGCAGGAACCTCACGCGGAAGAGAGGCGGAGCCTCCTGGGAACCGCCCCCTCCCAGTCCCCAGCCTGATGGGCTCCGAGGCTCACAGCTCGAGAACCCGAACAGAGCTTCGAGGCAGCTGACGGGCCTGGAGCCAGGAAGAGCCGAGTTCAAATCTAGATTCAGACCTTACTAGCTGGGTGACCCTGGGCAAGTCACTTAACCCCAACTGCTTAGCCCATACTAAAGTGAAAACCCAAACAAGAAACAACTGAATGCTATCAAAACGTCATGATCCAGATCCGTCTCAAAGAACCAAGAGGAGAAGACATCTTGGGACCCTCTGGGCAGAGGTGGGGAGCCCGGGGCAGGGGGCAGAGCAGCTAAGAGCTGAGGTTTGGCCAGGAAGGACTAGTTTGTTTGGCTGAACTAGTCCTCGCCTGTCAAATGAGCCAGAGAAGGAAAAGTCAAACCACTCTAGTAATCTCTACCAAGGAAACCTTGCTTGCCTCAGTTTCCCCACCTGTCAAATGAGCCAGAGAAGGAAAAGTCAAACCACTCTAGTAATCTCTGCCAAGGAAACCTTGCTTGCCTCAGTTTCTTCACCTGTCAGATGAGCCAGAGAAGGAAATGGTGAGCCACTCCAGCATTTCTGTCAAGAAAACCCTGCTTGCCTCAGTTTCCCCACCTGTCAGGTGAGCCAGAGAAGGAAATGGTGAGCCACTCCAGTAGCTCTGCCAAGAAAACCCTGCTTGCCTCAGTTTCCCCACCTGTCAAATGAGCCAGAGAAGGAAAAGTCAAACCACTCTAGTAATCTCTACCAAGGAAACCTTGCTTGCCTCAGTTTCCTCACCTGTCAGATGAGCCAGAGAAGGAAATGGTGAGCCACTCCAGTAGCTCTGCCAAGAAAACCCCAATGGGGCCACCAAGAGTCAGTGAGAAGTGGCTTTCTGGGAGAGCGAAGGATGCAAACACGAGGTGTATCAATAACTCTTGATTTTTAAAATAAGGAAACGCCCATTGGTTGATTGACAGATGAGAGTCAGAGGATGGTGGGATCCCGGGGTGGGAGGGTCCTCAGTGGACATCTTGTCCAGCCCCCTGCGGAGGCACAAAGCCCCTCTTGGACCTCTCCAGCCTCACTGGGGCAATTCAGTTCTCAGTGTTGACCATGCCAGGGGCCTTAGAGATCATCTGATTTGACATCCTCATTTTACAGATGGGAAAACTGAGGCTCAGAGAGGGAGCATGACTTACCCAGAGTCCCGGAGAACCCAGGTTTTCAGACTTTCCATCCAATTTGCACATTTATTAAGTGATTATGGTGTACAGAGCTGTGCCCTGGGCGATCGGGAGGTGTAGCGTTTAGAAGGCGAAGTCATTGCCCTCCGGTAGGAGGAGCAGATCAGATCTCCACCCCAGGAACTATAATAGAGGAGAGGTCCAGGAAGGACTGGTGGAAGAAATCCGGGAAGCCTTCTGCAGGAGGTGGCATTTGAGTTGGGTGGGGAGGAATTCATTAGGCAAAGAGAGGTGGGAAGGTATCACTGGCACAGAGAGCAGCAAGGGCAAAATCACAGAGGCAAGAGAGCACAAAGCATTTTAGGCATGGACAGAGGATCTGGAATGTGCCAGAGAGTCACACGAGGGAAGGTCGGAAAAGTCGTGTGGTGGTGGGATGTGGAGAGCCTTGAATGCCAGACTAATTCAATAGTCAAAGAAATAGGTAGCAGTTAGGTGGTTTGAGCTCAGTGGATTGAGAGCCAGGCCTGGAGATGGGAGGTCCTGGGTTCAAATCTGACCTCAGACACTTCCTAGCTGTGTGACCCTGGACAAGTCACTTCACCCCCATTGCCTAGCCCTGACCGCTCTTCTGCCTTGGAACCAATCCATAGTACTGACTCTAGGACAGAATGTAAAGGAATAATAATAATAATAATAATAATAATAACAATAATAATAATAATAATAGACAAAGAGCTGTAGAGGCGAAGAGAAGGGAATGGCAGGCCAGAATCCACAGATCTCAGCACTGGAAGAGGCCCTAATCCAGCCCCAGAGTGAGGACTCCTGGTCTCCGTCAAGAACAAACCCACCCATCGATCAGCCAATAAACCAGGATTCAGTCCCTACTGTGTGCCAGAGGCTGCTCTCTGTGCTAGGGGGAGCCCCCCCCCCAGCCAATCTTCAGAGAGAAAAGTCATGATGGCCTCCCCAGCCTCCCCCCAGCTGCCGTCCCCCCTCTTCCTGGGCTTTCCTCTGGAGCTCCTCAGCACTCTCAATCATGGCGTCCGGGACAAAACCTCATCCTCCCAGTGAGGGGCAACGAGGCCGGAGGGTGCGTGCTGATCACCTCCCCCCCTCCCCGGGCCGGGCTGGGCAGCCTGAGTTCTCTGGTTTGGTTAGACCTCAGAGAGGGACGGAGAGAAGGCAAACGAGGCAAGACAGGGAAGGTGTGGCGGTGCCAGACTGCTAAGGCCTTGAATGCCAGGATGACAAGTCACAGCAGTGACCTGACTGATGGCAGGAGCAGAGCCCAGTCAGCTTCCATCAGCCCAGACTGACCTCTGTCAGCCTCAGAGGGGTTTTGGCATTGACCTTCCTGAATCCCCCCATCTGTTCCCTGAGCAGGAGATGAACCCATCAGCCAATGGGAAAATGGGGATTACAGGCCTCAGATTCCCCGACTCCCAGAGGCCTGGGCTTACGAGATTTAGGGCCAGAGGGCCCATGGAGGCCACCTAGGTCAAGCCTCTCATTTTACAGATGAGGAAACTGAGGCCCAGAAAGGAGAAGTCATTTGGTCAAAGTCACACAGCTATCTAGTCCTCTCAGCCACATCTCTGGCTCCCCACTCAGGGCTCCTTTGGGAGGAAAATGCTCCATCAACCTTGAAACAAAAACAGAAATGGGCACAGTTAGTACTCATCTGGGAGTGCTTCTGAAAGCCTGGCCTGGCCTCCTGAATGGCCTCCCTCCCCATCAAACTCTCTCCCCATCCCCCACGCCCATTCAGAGACTTCCCAGCCAGGCGAGTCTTCTGGGGAAAGCTATTTCGAGTCTAAGGCAGAGCAGCAGAGCCCTGCTTCTCTCTGGCTTTGGGTCTGTCTCTCTCTATTTCTCTTTCTCTCTGTCTCTCTCTGTCTCTGTAGTTCTTTATCTCTCTGTCTCTATCTCCATCTTTGTCTCTCTGACTCTCCCACTCTGACTGTCTCTGTCTCTATTTCTCTTTCTCTCTGTTTCTGTCTCTATCTCCATCTCTGTTTCTCTGACTGTCTCTGTCTCTATTTCTCTTTCTCTCTGTGTCTCTGTCTCTCTTTATCTCTGTCTCCCTCTATCTCTGTCTGTCTCTCTCCCTCCTCTTCCTCTCTCTCCTCCTCCTCCTCACTCTCACACCCTCACAGTCCCCCTGCCCATTTCCAGAGATTCCCTATCTTTGTGAGTCCCGGGAGGACAGAGAATATGTTCTTGGCCCAAGACTGTTCCTCGTTGCCTGTGATGTGGGGCTCAGGGAGCCCCTCTCTTCCCCGGTTTCATTTTGCCAGGCCTCAGATGGTTAGTCATTCAATTTGACAAGCATCTATTAAGCACCTGCTATGTGCCAGGGAGGAGCAGCCGTGACTCAGTGGTGAAGAGCACCTGGAGTCAGGAAGATCCGAGTTCAAATCCATCCTCAGACTCTTCTTAGCTGTGTGACTCTGGACAAGTCATTTCACCTCCAGGTGCCTGGATCCACTGGAGAAGGAAGGGGCAGGTCACTGCAGTATCCTTGCTAAGGGTTCTGGCAGGGGGTGGGAGTGGAGGGGGCAAGATGCCCTGAATACAGGAAAATAAGTTCACCACATTTACAAGACCTCCAGGAAGTCCCATTGGACTACGCTGTGCCCCAGGACCATCTGCCTTCTTCTCTTTCATATTTGTACCCCTAGAGCTTAGCACAGTGTTTGGCACATGGTAAATACTTGATAAATGGTCATTCAGTCATGCGTCCCTTGCTGTGTGATGTGAGCCAAGTTCCTTGCCCTCTCTTATCTAGGACTGGCATGAGGTTGAGAGGAGATAAGGCATGTGTGTGGCATCTCCCTCCTGAAACGAAGGGGCTGGGCAGATTTTGTGAGACTTCGGGTAGTCGTGGCCACTCACATTCCCATGCCGCTTCAAGCTTGCCTTGCAGAGTCCTTTCCTCAAAACAAGCCTGTGAGGTATATGGTGCAAACCCTTTATGTCCATTTGACAGAGGAAGAAACTGAGGCTTTCAGAGATTACAAACACTCCGGTGTTCACTCAGCCCATCTGTGATTGCTTGAGATTTGAAGCCAGGCTTTCTTAGTCCATGTTATCTCTGAGGATGCCAGCAGAAGACATCTCCTTCTCCTAGGGTTAGTCACCAACTCCCTCTCACAAGTGCTGGAGCTCACAAGGCTCAAAATACAAGCAGTTTGATATAAAGGTAAGCCTTTAAGCAGAGGCTACAGAGCATGGCAATATCTAGCCTTTTTAAAAGATCTTCACCATTGCCTTCCCTGACAGCATTAGCCTGGGTGGAGCCACAGCAGGGCTGTTTCTGAGTGCTTTCCTCTGAGACTCCTCCTAGTGTGGGTTTTATCTGTAGTTCTCTCCTCTAAGTTCTCGCCAGCTCTTCGGTGCTCGCCTCAACCTCGATGGTCCCCCTTCTCCATCCGGCTTCCTGAAGCCTTCTTCAGCTCCCAACAGGGTATGACTGAGCTCTGACTTTGCCTGGTCTGTAACCCCTGGAGATAGCCCCAGAGATGCCACTTGCCCTTCACTCCCCCAATGCAGTTCTCCTTAGCTCCCAGCAGATGGCTCTCATCCCCTTCCCCTGGGGACCGCTGGGCCATACCCATAGCAGAAATCAAGCCTTGGAGTATCTGTCTCAGTAGAGTCCATCTACAGCTCCCGACTCACTCCAGACCAGAACACCTCTATTTTTCTGGGACCTTCTGTTCTGGGGTTCCAGTGATTTGAGATCTCCCATATAGCGTCTCCCAGGGACCAGAGGCAGCCCCCTCTTTGCACCTTATAAGGGACTCTTCCTTCCCAATTCCACATTCATTCACTCAGACATTAAACATGCATTAAGCGCCTGCAAAGTGCCAGGCTCAGAGAATCACACCTCAAGGGTTATCAAGCCCACCTTCTCATGTTATAGATGGTGAAGTCAAGACCGAGGGGGTGCAATAATAGCCCAGTGTCACTCAGGACAGGATTTGAACTCCAGACCCAAAGAGGCTCTCAGGGTTTCGGAAGGAGGGGGGAAAGGAGGGGGAAGGACTCCCCGAGCCTTTTGCCACTTTGTCTCCCAGGCCATCACAGGGCAGCTTGGTGGGATCATGCAAATGGCCAGTGGCTGCTCTGTGGAGTCTCCACGATGAGCAGAGAAAGCAGCGCACGGCGCTCTCCTCCCCCTCCCAGCTATTTCTGCTCCAGAGAGAAATGTTGGAACATTTGTAATCCTTGACACATTTGTAAAGCATTTTGTAAGTCTTAAAGGACTACGGAAATGTCAGTTACCCACAGGGCAATGGGAAGACACGTGGGGGGTGTCAACAGACTGCGGCGGGCCGACAATGACTTATTTGTGAGGAAGAATGACAAAATATCATTGGGGACACGTGATTGGAAGAGGAGGAGGAGGATCTCCTGTAGGCAGAGGGAAGGTGAAGACACGGGCAGCCAAGGCTCCACTGGTACCCACAGAACGCTAAAAAAATCATCAACAACAGTAAAAACCCGAGCAAACTCTCCAGCATGAGGCAGTCCTGGAGGGAGAGAAGAAAAGAAGTGGGCACAATGACAAGGGATGACTAGGTCGTGATTTGTACAAGAGAGAAGGCTGCTGCTGCTGCCTCTCAGTCGTGACCCCGTTTGGGGTTTTCTTGGCAGAAATACTGGGCTGGTTGGCCATTTCCTTCTCCAGCTCATTTGACAGATAAGGAAACCGAGGCAAGCAGGGTGAAGTGACTGGCTCAGGGTCTGAGTGTCTGAGGCTGAATTTGAACTCTTGACCAAGATCCTGCAATGGTTTTCCATTTCCTTCTCCAGCTCATTTGACAGATAAGGAAACTGAGGCAAACAGGGTGAAGTGACTTGCCCAGGGTCCCACAGTAAGTGGCCAAGGCAGGATTTGAATTCAGAAAAATGAATCTAGGCTTGGCACTCTGCACTGTGGCACCACCTAGCAGCCCTACTGGAAAAAGTGGAAGAATCCCTCCTACCATTTTGAAAACTTAATTTAAGGTTTACAAGTGTCTTTCCTCATGGAAGCCCCATGAGAGTGTGATGGAATACAAGGGCTACTAGCCCTATAATTCAGATGAGGAAACTGAGGTTTAGCCTAGCAGATTGATTCAGGTCCCTGGGGGATTGAGGGTCAGAGCTGGGATTTGAACCCAAATCTCCTGATTCCATTGGGTGACCATTTCCTAGGGTGATTGATTGATTTAGAGCTGGGAAGGAAACCAACCCTTTCATCATACAGATACGGAAACAGGCCAAGAAAGGGAAATGACTTCCCAGGTTCACCCAGGTGGAAAGTGTCCAAGTCAGGATTGGAACCCAGTACTCTGTATAGCCTATACCAAGGTGCCTCTAAACTCACGTCCTGCTGTGTTATTTACTGTGGTTTGTTTTTGTTTTTGTTTTTGTTTTTTTACATTTTTAAACCCTTAACTTCTGTGTATTGGCTCCTAGGTGGAAGAGTGGTAAGGGTGGGCAATGGGGGTCAAGTGACTTGCCCAGGGTCACACAGCTGGGAAGTGGCTGAGGCCGGGTTTGAACCTAGGACCTCCCTTCTCTAGGCCTGGCTCTCCGTCCACTGAGCTACCCAGCTGCCCCCTGTGTTATTTACTGTGGCAAAGACCTTGGGACTGATATTTGGAAGGGGCAAAGAACAATAAGGGAGCCTGGTGGCCCAGTGGTTGGAGCATAGGCCCTAGAGTCAAGAAGCCCTTAGTTCAGATCTACTTACTAGCTATGTGTCCCAGGGCAAGTCACTTCACTTCTGCCTGCCTCAGTTTCCCCATCTGTAAAATGGGGAGAATAAGAGCACCTACCTCCAAGGGTCGTTGGGAAATCCAATGTAATAATACATGTAATGCCACTTGTGAACCTTAGGGGTGATCTAAACCCTCCTTGAAAGTTCCCTGCAGTGGGGGGGACAGGGCAGGCTCCAGAGAAGTCCAGTATCGGTCAGAATGTGACCAAGGCCAAAAGGGAGGGAGGGAGGCGGGACTGTGTGGGTGCAGGGGAGCGAGGCCCCTAGGGTTAGGGGAAATCTAGGCGTGTTTCCTGGAAGAAGAGGCATTTGAGCTCAGTCCTGTAGGATAAATGTATTTATTCTAGGCTCTCTATTGTATAGGATACATACACACATGTAATAATAGCATCATATTATATAGACTCAGCATATAATTTTATTTGTGTAGAGATATGTTATGTGTCCAGATACACACACACATGCCTTCCCTCCCCCCTCCCGTGGAATGTAATTTCCTTAACAGCAGGAGCTGTTTTATTTGGGTCTTTGTCCCCCGGTGCCTAGTAGAGTTTCTGGCACACACTATGGCCTCAATGAATATTTATGGGCTGATAAATGGGTCAGCAGTTAGACGGCATGCCATTCACTCACTGCTCCAGAACCTGCCATGGCTCCCTATTATCTCCTCTAAGTCTAGAGTCCTCAACCTGACTTCCTGGGCTCCTGTGAGGGGAGCTGGACTTGGGTTCTGCCCTGCTGGGCAAGTTAATCTCTAGGTCACGATTTCTTCTTCTGAAAAATAACAGGATTGAATGAAATCATCTCTAAAATTCTTTCTGGACAGGTAAGCGGTGCAGTGGATAGAGAACTGGGCCTGGAGTCAGGAAGACTCATGTCCTGAGTTCAAATCTAGCTGCAGCCACTTACTAACTGGGTGACCTGGGCAAGTTACTTCACCCTGCTTGCCTCAGTTTCCTCATTTGTCAAATGAGCTGGAGAGGACAATGGAGAACCGTTCCAAGAAAAGCCCACACAGGATCATGAAGAGTCAGACACAACTGAAATGACTGACCAGCAGCCTCAGGCCTTTCTAGTTCTGACAGCTTACAGAGCTAAGGCCACTCAGCACGTCCATCCTTGGATGCTGGTAGCTCCTGAGACCCAGGGAAGCCCGACCTGTGCCGAGGCTGCTGCTTAGCCATCCTGGGCCATGCTGAATCTCAGCGTACACCCATGTTACCTCCTAGTGATCTGGGACTTGGGAGGCATCCTAGGATGACTCAACCCCTCCCCCCCCCCCAGGCTCTAGCCACGAGAAGAGCAGCCCCCACTGAGTTATACTAGCAGGAGTGGGGAGGCAGAACAACCTGGATTCAGTTACCTCGTCCCTGGAAAAAAGGGTATGTTGGCTCTCATCTCCGGCAGGGAAGAATGGTAGCCTAGTATCAGGGAAAGAGCACTGAGGGTTGAGTCAGGGGTCCTGGGTTCAAATCCTGCCTCTACAATTTCTGGAACCTTGGAGAAGTCGCTCAGCATCTCTGGGCCTCAGTTTCTTCTTTTGTAAAAAGGAGGTGCTGGTCCTTTCCAACTGTAACCTTGTGATCCTTTTACCTTATGTGACCTGGAGACCAGGTTGATTAAAAGGCACAAATCTTTGGGGCTCTCTGTTGCCATCTCCCTGCTTCTCCAAGTCCTCTTCTCTGCCTGTCTGTCTCTCCTCTCTTTCTCTGTCCCTCTCTTTATGTCTGTTTTCTCTCTCTCTCTCCCCCCTTATCCCCCTCTCTCTTTCAATCTTGCTTTTCCTGCCTCTTCCCTGGCTTTCTTTCTTCTCTGCTTGTCTCTGTCTCTTCCTCTGTCTCCTCTCTCTCTCCTTTCTCTCTGTCTCTGTTTCTCTTCTCTTTCCATTTGTCTCTGACTCTTCTCTCTCTTGGTTTCTGTCTCCCTCTGTCCTTTTCTGTCCCACCTCCTGTCTCTCTCTCTCTCTCTTTCCCCTCTCTCCCTACCTATATCTCGGTCTCTTCCCTCTCTTTGCATCTCTGTTTCTCTCTCCTCTCTTTTTGTCTCTCTCTGTCTCTCCTCCCTCTGTCTCTGTCTCTTCTCTGTCTCCTCTTTCTCTGCTTCTGCCCCTCTCTGTGTCTCTCCTTTCTCTCTCCTTCCTCTTTGTTTCTCTGTCTCTCTGCCTCTGTTTCCCTGCCTGTCTCCCTCTTCCTTTCTCCCTGTGTCACCACTTTTCCCTGTTGCTCTCCTTCCCTCCTTGGCTCCTCTTTACTAGGCTGATTTTTTTAAACCTGGCCTGTGATTTATTTCATCAATGAAGAAAATCATGAAAAAACAACCCCATTTACCAATACAGACCCGAAACTCTTCTGAAATAGCAAATCTTCGAGAGCTGCCTTGGGCACAGAGAAACCATGACCTGTCTAGGGTCATACAAGCAGTGCATTGCTGAGATGATCCTCAAACCCGAGGCCAGCTTAGTAGCCCTGTAGTTCCTGGCTCCTCCTGTAACTTATACTTGGTCCCATTTGATTCTCCCAACAACCTTGGGAGGTCCGGGCTCTTATCCTTCCCATTTCACAGATGAGAACACTCAGGTTCAGAGTGCTTACTTCACTTGTCCAGGATCACACAGCCAGCAAGCGCCAGGAGCAGAATTTGATCCCACGCCTTCCTGCCTCCAAATTCCCACTCTAACGGCGTAGCTCCTCTGTCACATGGCCTTGCTAGGGCCAGATGGGCCCCAGAGCTGATCCATGACCATCTTCCTTTCATGAGTAATCGTGTGGCTCCTATCTTTAGGGCTATTGTTAAGAATTCTATTTTCACCTCCTCTGAATCATTTTTAAAAATTGCATTAGAACCTTAATAAGCACAGATAAACAATCAGAGACATACACGTGAGGAGGAGGAGGAGGAGGAGGAGGAAGAGGAGGAAGAGGAGGAGGAGGGGGGAATGAATGGGTTTTGTGTCAGGGATGACAAGAAGACTCACTTGGCTGGAGAAGAAGTGAGTGAGAATAATCAGGGTATAAAGCTGCATGCAAAGCCAACCTGAGAAGTGAAGGCCCTGAATGCTAGACTCAGAAAAGTCTTTGTTGAGAGGGAGGAATCAAGAAACAGGGAGGAAAAGGAGAAAAAGAAGAAGGGATAGAAGAGATTTTTTTCTTCTAGTGGTCCAAACCCCTAGATCAGTGATGGCAAACCTATGGCACAGATGCCAAAGATGGCATGCAAAG
>NC_058130.1:782929254-782942699 GCF_016433145.1 Gracilinanus agilis | reverse complement strand
AAGGAAGGAAGGAAGGAAGGAAGGAAGGAAAGGAAGGAAGGAAGGAAGGAAGGAAGGAAGGAAAGGAAGGAAGGAAGGAAGGAAGGAAGGAAGGAAAGGAAGGAAGGAAGGAAGGAAGGAAGGAAGGAAAGGAAGGAAGGAAGGAAGGAAGGAAGGAAGGAAAGGAAGGAAGGAAGGAAGGAAGGAAGGAAGGAAAGGAAGGAAGGAAGGAAGGAAGGAAGGAAGGAAAGGAAGGAAGGAAGGAAGGAAGGAAGGAAGGAAAGGAAGGAAGGAAGGAAGGAAGGAAGGAAGGAAAGGAAGGAAGGAAGGAAGGAAGGAAGGAAGGAAAGGAAGGAAGGAAGGAAGGAAGGAAGGAAGGAAAGGAAGGAAGGAAGGAAGGAAGGAAGGAAGGAAAGGAAGGAAGGAAGGAAGGAAGAAATGAAGGAAGGAAGAAAGGAAGGAAGAATCTGCCCCTAAGAATTTACATTCTCTGTGGGGAAATGTTATATACAAACACACACACATACAATGGTGCCTCAAAAGTTTTACTGCAGTTTTAAGCTGTGCTAGCTTAAATATGATATAATAATGTAAAAGCTAAAATAGTGTAAGCATCACAGTTTAAGATGCCACTAAGACTTCTGGGGCACATTGTGTACACATGCACACACATGTCTGTATATATGCTTGTATCATGAATGTATGTACATGTAACCCCTCCTCCAGAGCCATTCCTCCAGCCCCCACTCACAATCACAGGTTGGGGGTCCCAGAAGGCACTTGGCTAACACTCCTTGTGGTTCTGGGGGGAGCCATTAGGATGGAAGTTTCTAGCAGTGCTGCTTACGAGCCCCCACTGGTGTGATTCCCATCACCATCAGTCAGGTAGATTTCCAGGAGCTTTTAGAAAAGAATACTCACTAAGGAGCTGGAGACAAACCTTCCCAGCCCTCACCCCGGCCAGGATACACTCTCCAGCCGGAGCTCTTGGCCCCTGGCCCCTGGCAGAGGCAGGGAGGGCTCCTAGGGCAGAGGTGCTACTTTGGTGTGAGCTCCAGGTAGGATGAAGATGGCGTGTTTGGAGGCATGGAGGCAGGTGTGTCTGACTCTTTCATTTGACGCCTCCTGCATGGCTGCCATCTGCTTTCAGCCAATTATCGAAGCACCTTGGCCTTCTTGAGTTGACTAAAGGTTTATTCTGCCCTAGTTTACACTCTAGATTGATTAATTGACTGAACCGAGGTGCCCGGGCATTCTGTTGTTAATTGGAGGTGGAAACCCCATGGCTACCTGCAGAACATACACAAACCGTATAGTACTGGCTTAGGAAGGGGGCATCAAGAAAGGCTCCATGTTGAAGGCAAAGCTTAAGCTGGATCTCGAAAGAAGCTACTGGCTTTATAAGGTGGAAGCCAGGAGGGAGGGTATGCCAGGTGAGGGTCAATGCAAAAGTGTGGAGATCAGGAATTTTTTAAAATTAAAATTTTTAATTTTAAAAATTTTTTTAAAAAGAAGAAAAACCAGGGAGGGCAGGCTGTGTGTGTGTGTGTGTGTGTGTGTGTGTGTGTGTGTGTGTGTGTGTGTGTGTGTGTGTGATGAGGCTTGGATCATTTCCTCTCTCCCCAGGCTTGCCCTTCTCCTCCCAGCCTCGTGTGCCTTCTGCTCAGAAGAAGGTTGCACGGTCTGTAAGGTGCCCTGCCAATGGCAGCTCCCATCCAGAGGGCATTTGGGGAGGGCTTTTTTTTTTTTAGACCCTTATACTTCGGTGTATTGTCTCATAGGTGGAAGAATGGTAAGGGTGGGCAATGGGGGTCAAGTGACTTGCCCAGGGTCACACAGCTGGGAAGTGTCTGAGGCCAGATTTGAACCCAGGACCTCCCGTCTCTGGGCCTGGCTCTCCATCCACTGAGCTACCCAGCTGCCCCTTAGGGAGGGCTTTTCTACAGCTCTCACTGACCCCTGGAGCTTGCTCTCGGCTCAGCGACACAACCTACGCCAAGCATGGCGAAATTCCTTTTCTTTGCTGCTCTCTGCCCTCAGTGGTCCTTCAGGACTTAGTTCATTCCTTCTCCAGTCAGAGAATCCAGGATTTGAACCTCGGTCCTCTGACTCCAAACCTAGCAGTCTCTCCACTGTGCCACACTGCCTCTTTTGGAGTAAAGTAACTCACAATCACTTATTGGGGAACAAAATAGTAATAAAAGCTGGCATTTACAGAGGGCTCTACAAAAGGTTTTGTAAAGTCCCTCCACATGTTTTCTCATCGGATGCTCACAGCTGCCGAGGGAGGCACGTGCTACCATTATCTCCATTTTACCAATGAGGAAACGGAGGCCAAGAGAGGATAAGTGACTGCTCCAGGGTTAAACAACCAAGAGGTCGCTGGGGCAGGATCTGAACTCAAGACTTCTCCATTGCACCAGCCAGCCACACCACCCTAACCTCGGTCAGATCAGGACCCTCAGCTCAGCAAGGCCCTCTCCCATGGGGCCATTTTGGCTGCCTCATTCCAGTTCCTCTCGCCACCCCGTCCTTAAGGAGAATGTTCCCTGGAAGCTGCGGCAATGTGGATTGACAGCTTCCTAGGCGGGGAGGAGCAGCCAAGATGTTTTGGCTGCTGTACAGCCCCAAGAACGTTTTCTCAGCTTTCTGCACATCCCCGCTCTGTACTTGTGAGCAGCTCGAAGGAAGGTGTCAGCGCCTGCAAGGGAACAACGTGCTCCCCAGCTGTGCCTGGAGATTGGGGAGCCGCCAGTCCATTGGCTTCAGGCCATTCGCTCGCCCGGCCCCTCACCTTCCCCGGCCTCAGTTTCCCCTTCTGTAAAGGGAAGGGATTGGATCTTGGGGCCTCGGGAGTCTCTTTAGCTCTCAGTCTGTGAACCTACAAACCCAAGAGGAAATGATGGCCAAAAGCCAAGCTGACCAAATGGCCTGCGCCCTCCAGGAGCTTCCGTTCTACTGGGGGAGGCTGAAGAGAACACACAATGCCCAAGGATGAGTCAACACTATATAACATAGACGTATATAATATATTTATACACGTGTGTGTGTGTGTGTGTGTGTACACTAAGTGGATGTGTGTATAGTTACACAAATGAGAAAAGGGGCACTAGCACCTGAGGAAGGCATGGAGCTGAATGGCACAGTGACCTGGATTCAAGAAGACCTGAGTTCAAATCTGATCACGGTGACCTTGGGCAAGTCACTTAACTTGGGTTTGCCTAGGAGGCAGCCAGGCGTCTCAGCAGACAGAATGCTGGGCCTCGAGTCAGGAAGGCCTTTAAATCTGGCCTCGGACATTTCTTAGCTCTCTGGCCCTGGACAAGTCACTTAACCCTGTTTGCCTCAGTTTCCTCTTCTGTAAAATGGGCCAGAGAAAGAAATGGGCAAACTACTCTAGTATCTTTTCCAAGAAGACTCCAAATGGGGTCACCAAAAGTCAGATGTGCTAGAAATGACAGAACAGTAACAAAAGGAAAGCCTCATTGGAGGTGTCTGAAGAAAGCTTGGGGTTCCTGGGAGAACATTCATCCTGGGAAGGGGGGAGTCAATGCAATTTCTCCGTTTTCCAGCTGGAGGCTCCCCCTCCCTCCCAGTATTGTTCCACACTTGGGCATTCGATGATAAATTCTCATGGAATGTCAGAATCTCTGAAAATGACCACGGTGGCAACACTTGGGGTTCAGAGCAGGGGAGTGGGGGGGATCCCTCTCCCCACAGAGCCTGCCTCCCACAGGAGCCTGGATCCTCAGTGCCGAGAGTCCTCAGAGGCATCTGCTCCTTCCTTGGTACAAGAACCATGGCGAGGGGCCATCCAAGACCCAAGAATGGAACCCTGAACAGAGTCAGCCCTCCAGAGATGTTCATGGCATTCAATGGGCACGTCCTCAAGGCACGTCCTAGTTTCAGGGAGCCCAGAGGGCTGTGGAGAAGCTCTTCCTTCTGTGAGGGTGGCCTCGGTGTGGCAGCCATTGCTCCCCAGTGCTGCTCCCCGTCCCACTCTCTGGGACCAAACGGAGCCAATCCTCTTCTCAACAACCCTTGTTGGGGTTGGAAGGCCATTGTCACGGGCTCTCTGGGCCTTCTCTTCTCTGAGTTCCAAATTCCTCCAGTTCCTTTGAGGGATCTCCAAGTGGCCTGGGCTCCAGTTCGGCACTGCCATGTTGGTCCTGCTGGATGCTTCCCAACCGATGAGCGTCCTGTCCCAAGCACCATGACCAGGATTGAATGGAAAAGTCCAGATGTGGGTCGAAGGGGCCCCCCGGCTCTTCTGTAAGAGCTCCTGAGCCTCTGTCCAAGGATCCAGAGACGCTTCCTTCCCATGGCCAACTGGTCACCCTTGAGAGCCCCAGAGAGATGGCCATCAGCACTTCCCAGCCTCCATCCTCTAGTGGGATCCAGGGCTGGACGGGGAGGGATGGGAGGAGGAGAATGCGCGTGGGGAAAACAGCGAGCCTTGGAGCTGAAAGATGACAGAAAACAAGAGAAATCGCAGTTGGCTTTGAAGGCAAATTAAATATAAAATCTGTCCAAAGCTATTGCAAGGGCCGTTCTTCTACTTCTCACCTCCCCAGGTCTGCCTGCCTGCACGGTTCCGCCTCCTCTCTCTTCTCTGGGCTTCTCTCACCTGCTGCGCTGTGCTCCAGGGCCTCCCAGCCAAACCTGCAACTTCTCCCACGTGCCAGGAAGGCCTCCAGGACTGACCCCAATGGACCCAAGTAAACATATCCTGGAATCAGAGCTGAGAAGCACCTTAGAAGAGAGAATGTCAGAACTGGGAGACTTCTGAGCAGGGAAGGAAATTAGACCAGGGAATGTCCAGGATGGGAGGGAGCTTAGAACATGGAATGTCAGAGGGGGAGAAGACCTTAGAACAGGGACTGTCGGGGGGGAAGAAAGCCCTCAGAACATGGAATGTCAGAAGGGGAGAAGGACCTTAGAACATGGAATGTCAGAGGGGGAGAAGGATCTTAGAACATGGAATGTCAGAGGGGAAGAAGGACCTTAGAACAGGGAATGTCAGGGGGGGAAGAAGGACCTTAGAACATGGAATGTCAGAGGGGGAAGAAGGACCTTAGAACAGGGAATGTCAGAGGGGGAAGAAGGACCTTAGAACAGGGAATGTCAGGGGGGGAGAAGGACCTTAGAACATGGAATGTCAGCTGGGAAGGGGCCTTAGACCAGGGAATGTTCAGGATAGGAGGGGGCTAAGAAGAGGGAACATCAAAGCTCAGAAATGCCTTGGAACTTAGCAATCAATCAACAAGTGTTTTTAGAGCCCTACTATGTGCCAATCCCAGTGCTAAGTGCTGGGGATATAAATACAAAGAATGAAACAATCCACAATCCCAGAAAGCCCAACAGGGGTGAATCCCTTCCCAGTGGATCAAAGGTTCTTGGTCCCTTGGCCACACTTAGGTCAGGGTGGCCTTCTGGCCTGTCCTGGGTTCTAGACTCAGATGTCTCATGACTTCTCTGTCAGTCCTTGGGAGAATCTTTCTCCTTCCTGACTCCATTTTCTCCTCTATCTAACATCTGTGCTGGACTGAATGGCACCCTCCAGCTGTAACTGTTCAAGCATCCTCAAGATAGGACCAACTAGGGCAGCAGAGTTCCTTCCTCTTGGGGGCAGCCGGCAGGCCACCGTTTCCCAAGTCTGAGGCGAGGGTCCTCCTTGATCTTTATAAAGCTTTCAAAGTTCCTGAAGCTGGGGCTCAAGGGAGGGATGAGTGCTCAGCAGGGGCCAAGAAATCAAAGAACTCTAAGATGGTGGCCAGAGTGACACAACATGTGGACATTTATTAAGCAACTACTACATACCAGGCCCTGGGCTTGGTGCTGGAGGTACACAAATAAGGCCCCCTCCTCATGAGAGCAAAGATGTAAGGAAATATAAGCCCCTATCTCTCTCTTGTCTCTCTCTCTCTCTCTCTCTCTCTCTCTCTCTCTCTCTCTCTCTCTCCTCCCTCTATCTTTGTCTCTCTCTTTCCCCATCTCCCATCTCCCTGTTTCTCCATGTCTCTGCATCTCTTTCCTCTCCTTCTCTCTCCTCTCTTTGTCTCCCATATCTGTCTCTCTCTCCCATCTCTCTGTCTCTTTCCGATCCCTCTCCTCTCTCTATCTGTCTCTGCCATCTTTTCATCTCTCTCTTGCCTCTCCTTCTTTCTCCTCCCTCTATCTCTGCCTCTCTTGCCTCTCCTTTTCTCTCTGTCTCTTTTTGTCTCTCTGTCTCCCATCTCTCCGTGTGTCTCCATGTGTCTCTTTCCTCTCCCTTTCTCTCCTCCCTCTATCCGTCTGTCTTTTGTCTCTCCCATCTCTCTGTCTTTATCTCTGGGGGTCTGTCTCTGTGGCTCAGGCAAACTTGCCCCCCTGCTCACTCCGGTGCCTGCCTCCTCTTCCTCCCTCTGGGTACCGCCTGGGGGTTTGGCAGGATCCCTGATGTCCACCCCAAGGTAGGCTCCAGCCAGGGCTAGTGAGCAGCAGGAAGGCTTCAGGGGAGAAGGAGCCGGGCCTGCCAGACGCAGGGCCCCCCGGTTGTCGTCAAACGAAATGGAGCCGGGAGCCGGCGTCAGGCCGGAGAATGATTTTGGGTTTTACGGCCGGCTGGTATTTTCCCCTGCAATGGAGAAAAGTGGGGCGAAGCCGCCGCCGCTGGCATTCCTAACCGGAGGGAGCTGTTCCTACAAGCAGAATATAAACAGCTGTTACTTTCTGGGAGGGAAAAATAAATTGTTTTAACAGCCGAGCAGTTAGGTTCTCTCTGGGTTTTAGTGCTGTGGCTCCTCAGAGCCTTCCAGCTCGGAGCCTGCAGCCCAGACCTGGCCAGAGCGATGCCACATCCCAGAACAGGGCCGGAGCCTGGGGCCCCGGGGAGGTTGGAGGGCAGAAGCCAGCTGAGCCGGAAGTGGGAGGCTGGGGGAGCTCCCCAGCCAAGGACTCTCCTGCACCTGCCCTCCGGGGCCAAGCAGAAACGTGCCCTTCTCTAGTTCCGTCAGCCTGTCCTTCAGTGTTTGAAGACAGATTCCCATTCCTCCCCCCACGCTGGGGGGCAGCCAAGGCTCTTCTCCCTGGCACGGCCAGTGTGTCTGGGGTGCCCCGTGATGGAGGCTCTCTGGGGTGCCAGCACAGAGCACACAGCTCCCCCGGGGCTCTTCTCTTGTCCTTCCTTCTCCCATCTGGGCTCCTTCTTATGAAGCAGCCTCCTTCCTCCTCCATGTCCCTGCCTCCTGGCCTCCCCACTACAGATTTCCTGGCCTTACCAGTCTTTCCATTCAAACATCAGCACCTCAAACAGCCGGGACAGACGGTCAATAAATGTTTGGTCAGTGCCTACTCCCATGAAGGTAGAGGGAATTCAATTCAATTCACAAATGCTTATCAAGGACCTACTGTGTGCTGGGTCAGGGAAGCTAGGGGATGCGGTGGGCATGGAGCTGGGCTTGAATCAAGATCTGAATTCAGATGTGACCAGAGACCCTAACTAGTCGTGTGACCCTGGACGAGTCATTTCACTCTGTCTGCCTCGGTTTCCTCATCTGTCAAACGAGCTGGAGAAGGCAGTGGCAGTCCACACCAATATCTCTGCCAAGAAAACCCTAAAATGGGGTCATGAAGAGTCCCTGAACAAGGGTGCTTGGTAAAGGGGACGGGGACAGAGAGATCACTTAGACTCTGATTTCAGGGTCCTTCATGGGAACAAGAGAATCCTTCATTAGTCAGTGGGGACCTGAAACAATTCCAAATGGTGGCTCCCATTTTACAGGTGAGAAAACGGAGATTAGTCAAGGAACAGGGATTTGCCCAGGGTCACTCCATAAGTGCCCACAGCAGGATTTGAATCTAGGTCTTTATGGTGCCGAGGTCAGCATTCTCCATGCCTCTGCCTCTCCTAATAAGGGGACACAAGAAAAAAAGATCGCTACAATGGGATGGAGACAAGTAAGGGTGAAGGGAACACCTGGGTCCAGATCCTGTGAAAAGTAGGAGCTAGGGAGGGGGTAGGGGAGGGAGAAGAATTAGGATCAAAGAGGGAGGTTTGGGGGAGTTGCCTTGGCCCCATTTCCTTGGTTCCACAGAAAGAAAAATTGGCTCAGAGTCCGAGGTCTCAAAAACCCCAATGGGCAGGCTTGTCAGGTCCATGGCCGACCTGGCCCCGATGAGCGATCTCCTCGGGGACCCAGAGAACTGGGGGATGGACCGCGAGCCGCAGTTAGAGATATCCGGAAGGTTCCGGGCAACAGCCGAGGCGCCACAGGACAGGAGGAGGGCAAACGTCCCGATTTCCAAGAAAAAGAAGAGGATGGAAGCGGCTAACTGCAGGCCAGTGACCTTGACTCGGATTCTTGGCAAACTCCTAGGATGTATTATTAAAGAGATGTGAACATCCCGAGAAGGAAGCTGTGATCACAGAGAGCCGGCCAGCTTCAACGGAAGAGGTCGGCCGGCCTGACCTTGTTTCCTTTTCTGACAGGCTTAATAAACCAGCAAATCCAGGGATCGCTGTAGCTATTCCCGGCATTGAGCCATCACGGCCGGACCCACAAAGGCTGTACCACTCGCCTCGCGCTCCAGGGGCCCAGACGTGCCTGCCGGGGGAACCAGGCTCCGTCCCGGGGGCGCCCGACTCCACGGAGAGGGCTGGGGGTGCCCTGTTCTCACACTCATTGGCTCAATGACCCGGGCATCGCTTCTCCATCGTCTGGGTTACCGCCCCCAAGCCTAGAGCCCCCCACAAAGAGGAGCAGAAAAAGCGCTGGAAGAATCAGGTACGGAGAGGAGGGTAATTTATTCCTAAACACCTAAGGACGGCTAAACATCAACAGCTCACAAACGCACATTAACCGAACAGGATTCAATCACTTAACGGCTGACTACGATTACAGTCTGCAGGGAGGCAAATACTCAAACCTCACCAAGGCACAAAACAGTCAGCAAGACCGTTAATGAGGCCTTTTCCATTTCACCTTGGCTCAGCTCTGTCCTTGGAGCTCGGCTGGTGAAACCATCCGGCTGGGGCCGGCCGGCTCCTCACGGGTGGCCGTTGACTCCGAGAGTCCTGGTTTGGTCACGTTGGTCTTGGCTGACTCTTCATGACCCCCTTTGGGGCTTTCTGGGCAGACATCCTGGAGTGGTTTGTCATTTCCTTCTCCAGCTCATTTGACAGATGGACTGAGGCAAGCTGGGATAAGTGACTTGCCCAGGGTCATGTAGCTGGTAAATAGCTGAGGCTGGATTTGAACTCCTGAAGATGAAGTTTCTCTGATTTGAAACCCAGTGATCGGGGCCATCTACTCCTCCACCTAGCTGACCCAAATAATATTGCCTTTGTCTCTCACATAGTTGTTGAGTTGTTTCAGACATATCTGAGTCTCTGTGACTTCACTTGGGGTTTTCTTTTTATTTTTTTTAACCCTCACCTTCCATCTTGGAGTCAATACTGTGTATTGGCTCCAAGGCAGAAGAGTGGTAAGGGTAGGCAATGGGGGTCAAGTGACTTGCCCAGGGTCACACAGCTGAGAAGTGGCTGAGGCCAGATTTGAACCTAGGACCTCCCCTCTCTAGGGCTGACTCTCATTCCACTGAGCTACCCAGCTGCCCCCTTGGGGTTTTCTTGGAAGAGAGAGTGGAGTGGTTTGCCATTTCCTTCTCCAGCTCATTTGATAGATGAGGAAACTGAGACACTCAGGGCTAAGTGACTTGTCCAGGGTCACTCAGCTAGGAAGTGTCTGAGGCCAGATTTGAACTCAAGAAGATGAGTCTTTCTGACTCCAGACCTGGCACTCTAACCACTGCACTACCCACCTAGCTGCCCTCTTCTCCAAGAGTTCCACAGTCATTGGCTGGTGTCCATTTAGCTCTGACTTTGGATGGAGCCTTTCAAGCTCTCAAAGTTGTCTCTGATCCTGGACACTTCCACCTTGGGGTATTTTTTTGCCCAAGATCAGGTTGAGTCCAGAGTACACATGGGAAGCAGCAGTTGAGCTACCATGATCCCTGGGTAGAGAAGGACTTGACCTTACCCATCCCTCAGTGGGGTTGCATGATGCCACCTGAAGAGTTGCAGCTAAAATTCAAGGGTGGAGCTGTCTTCTTGTAACTGTCTTAGACCAAGAAGTCCTCAAGAGTGGAGCTTCCCTTTTGTTCTCCGTTGTGTCTCCAGAGCTTAGCACAGTGCCTGGCATATAGCGGGTGCTGAATAAACGCTTACTTAACTGGTTGCAGTTCATCATACCACCCTCCTGCTCCTATCACTAGGCAAGAAGATGACCAAAGGATCTCTAAGGGTTCAAAGCCATATCAGTCCTGGACTGCCCCATGGTCGGAAGGCAGGAAATTTTTTCATCTCAACAGGTCCAAGAGCTGAATGACCACATCCTTGGCATCCTGAGAAGCTCCCAAAGGGGCTCTGGGCATACGATCCCTCAGAGAGACCCATTAAGTCTCCGTGATAAGCTTTGCCAAGATTTTTGGTAACATATTCAATAACATTTCCCAAGCACCTTATGGGGAAGGTGAAGAGATGTGGGCTAAAAGGCAGATGTGGTGGGATGGGTGTCCCCAAAGGATGGCGCCATATAAGCTTGGTCTGAGGTCCCTAGGAAAATGCTCCAAGGATCTGTGCTGGCCAACACTTTTGCTAGGAGCAATGAACAGGGGTTGCAAAGAGGAAAATCTGGGGTTGATATCAGGAAAAATCTTCCTAACAGTGAAGGCTGTCCCAAAGTATAATGGATTGTCTTGGCACAGAATGTGTTTCCTTTCCTGGGGTTGAATGGCCATTGTTAGGTATAGTAATAGAGTTCCTTCTTTTTCACATCTGAGTTGGACCAAGAGTCCATCGAGGTCTCCTTTAACTCTGAAGTTCTGTGATAATATATTTAGAAGCCATGTAGGCTTGGCTCCAGAGTCCTAAGACATAGAGCTTGATTCTGAACCCAAATCTCCTGACTTTAAATCAAGTGTTCCTTCTAATGCTCCCATTTATCAGAAAGTTTGAAACAAAGGCTCAATGACTACTAGTTCAAGATACTCTAGAGGGAATTCCCAGTCAAGTAGAGGTAGGAGTAGATGCCTTTGGAAGTACCTTCTAAATGGGGGTTCTGGGAATCTCAAAATCGACCTTCTGGCTCTGTCTATTCCATCCTATTTGTGTGAAGTTGATTTTTTGAGCCTAAGATGAGAATTTTCCATTTATTCCTCTTATATCTCAGGGGGCAGTGTGATAGATATCTGTAACAAATAGAGTATTGGTTGAAGAAGTAGATCTAAGTCTTGTCTCAGATACATAGGACTCATGCGATCTATACAAGTCCTTTATTTTTAAATTTTAATTTGTCTTTATTCAGAGAATTTAGTCTCATTTAGATGTCCTAGAAGTGCAAGTTCTGTTCTATTATTATCATTTGCTGGTTTATCTGTTTATGCTCCATGTTTTAACAAAATTTTCTTCCTTCTGAGATGTTTGACAATTTCATTTCTTCTCCTTATTCTTCCCTGTTGCTTACTTTCTTACCCTTTCCCTTTTGATGGCTATACCTCAGAGTTATCTCAACTTCCAACCATTGAGCAAGTCCTTTAAATTCTCAGTGCTCCCCAAGCACCTCTCTGAGACTATTCCATGTACAATGGTTGCCAGTCTTCACTGGTAGAAGGATTTTCTTTATTTGGAATTCCCTATGCTAAGAAAATCATAGAATCAGCCCAAACATTTTTCATCTGATTTGCTATAGCTCATCATTCTGGCTTAGCAGAGTATTTTTGTATGAAATGATTTCTGGGTGCCTGTTTTCCCACAGCAGTCATTTGTTGATATATACTGTGCCTCGTTACCCCCACCTCCATCCTGTGCGGGTGCATGAGCACACGTGCACACACACACACATACATGCACTCAGCACGGATCCCTTCCTCATTGGTTGGCATATGCAATGCAACAATTTACCCCTATAGTTCCCCACCTCTGCTGAGAGGGGTAGGCATGTTTCCACAGTGCTTGGCATGCAGTAGGTGCTCAATAAATTCCTATTGACTTGACTTGGCTTGTCTTCAGGAACTGCTACTGGCCATTATATTTCACCTGAGTTCATCTGTCTTTTATTTGCATTCCACCTTATTAAAAGCCATCATGTAGATGGTTTCCATGGTTTTGTTTACTTTTTCTGCATCAGCAGAGAAGTCTCTCCAGGCTCCTTTGAACTCCTCCTTGTCTTCATTTCTTTTCCTACAATCATATTGCATTATGGGGCATCCAGGGTGTCCGGGGGAGGACTGGCCCCTCTGGTGTGAGAGCTGGACAAGCCCTGTTCAGGGCTATCTATCCACCTTTGGTATCCACCTTTCACCCAGCTCTCACTTGTGGATCCAAGAAGCTGTAGCATGTGTAGTGGCCACACCCTAGTAAAACTGAGCCAGGTGGAGGATAGCCAACAGGCCTCAAACTCACTGCTGAGGTAGGGGGTGTCTACCCCGGGCACCTCAGCAGAATGAGCAGATGAGAATAATTTGTTCCAACAGTCATGAAAGGAGCTGAAGCAGGCATAGAGGAGGGCTTAGAGCTTGGACAGACACGGAGGAAGCCAAGGTCATCCACTGCGTCCCTGGCCATCACCAGTCATCCTGACTATTGTCTTGCCCCTGGACTTGGACAAGTCTGGAAGAGAGAGGGAGCCTGATGACTTGGTGCAACTTTGCCTGCTTAAATCCAATTCACCTGCAAATTAAGGCATCACCCTGTGATGTCACTGGTTCTCTTCAAAAAGCAAGGACAGAACAACAACAACAGAATTCCATTATTCACTGAGCCATTCCCCAATTAATGATGGCCCAGTTTGTTTCCAAGTCTTTGCTATCCTATAAGTGTTCTTGTGAATATGCCGGAGGACTTGGGAGTTTCCTTTCTGTCCTTGGGCACAATGGCACCTTTGACTTAAAGAGGATGGATATTTTAGTCACTTTGCTGCTCTACGATGATTTCAGATTGTTTTCCTGGACCAGTGGGATCGATTTCACAACACCCCCAGCAGTGTACCAGCATGCCTGCCTTCCCACAGCCCCTCCAACACCGACTATTTCTGTCTTTTATCATCTTTGCCAATTTTCTGGGTGTGAGGTGATACCTTGGGGTTGTGTTCATTTGCATTTCTTTTATTATTAGTGATCTGGAGCCTTTTTTCATATGGCCTGTAAGAGTGTGTAAGTCTTCTTTGGAGAACTGTTTATTCATGCTCTTTGATCATTTACAGACTTAATCCTTATTTTTTGAGCCAACTTAATGGGGAGGGGGAAATGGGAGAAAAGCGAACCGAGGAATAATAAATAATAAGAGGAGGGATGAGAGAGAGGAAAGAAGGAAGAGTTAGCATGAGTTAGGTAGGGAAGATGAGGAGAGAGAGAGAGAGAGAGAGAGAGAGAGAGAGAGAGAGAGAGAGAGAGAGAGAGAGAGAGAGAAGGAGGGAGGGAGGGAGGGA
>NC_058130.1:782917211-782926254 GCF_016433145.1 Gracilinanus agilis | reverse complement strand
GAGAGAGAGAGAGACAGAGAGAGAGAGAGACAGAGAGAGACAGAGAGACAGAGAGACAGAGAGAGAGAGAGAGAGAGAGAGAGAGAGAGAGAGAGAGAGAGCGCTCCAGACCTGGGGAGACAGAAAGGCTACTTTCCTTCCTCCCAGAAAGGAGGGATGCCTGCAGGCACCCTCAAACTCCCTGAGGGTTTCTGGGTGTGGGTTGCAGTGGGGGAAGGTAGCCGCTGTCTTCCTTAAAATCTAAGCTCAGGATGAACCTTGGCTGTCATTTAAAGTGAACGAGTTGCTGAATTCGTAGAAAGATGCTGATCCATGCTCTCTCAGCCGGGAGCTGGAGGTTGACACAGGCTTCAGACTGCCCCCCAAGTGCTCTAAAAGGATAGATTCTTACAAATTCCTGTGTGAAGGTGAGAGGCAGAGAAGATGGTAGTTAGATGAGTAGAAACTGCTACTTTATGGATCTGCTTTGGCCTTTAGGAAGGAACAAAGAGATCATAGGGTCAACCAATAAGAGGATCTTAGTGAAAGGATCTTAGAGGTCAACTAGGAGAGCTCTTCATTTCACTTGCTTACTGGCATGTGGAGAAAGGACTTGGCTACAAGAGAGAAAAGCATCTTCATCTCCAGATTCCCGGGTCCCTCGTTGACTCACAGAGTTCTCCAGTGTACCCTGGGGTGGAGGATCTCCTTCAAAAAGGCAAAGTGTTTGGTGTCACTAAAGAGTCAACTCCCTTTCCTTACCCCTCACAGTCCACAGAACTCACAATACCACTGAAGATCAAGGTCTAAGTTTGCTCTTCCACATCCTGCTTCCGTCTCTTGCTCTTGAACTCTAGCTCTTTCTTGGCCCATGATCTTCTCTGTTTGGTCTGTGAATTCCCTGTTGTCCAGGAGCATTCTCCTCTTTGAGGCTAACAGGCTTGACACAGGGATTCTTTACCCCCTAAACACTGTCTCTTGTCCAGCTGCTCTCATCTCTTGGGTCATATGCTTTCTCCTTTTCTGGGGCCAAGCATTTCCCTAATGCACATTGTTCCCTGGAGAAATTATATGGTCACATTCCTACTCGGGCTTCTAACCAGAGAAGGAGGTCTGTGTATGCCCATCCTGTTCTCTGGCTATTTCCCTGGCTGTCTCCTGATCTCTAGTTCCCCCTTTAGAGGTCAAATCTAAGGGCACAGCCCAGAACAAGAGCCTCATCCATGTCAATTCAAATCAAATGTAAAAAACATTTCTTGATCACTAGCTGTATACCAGACACCGAGCTAAGTTCTGGAGACACAAAGACAAAAGCTAATATTTTCCCTGCCTTCATGGGCGTATGTATGTTCCACATTCTAACCCTCTGAATGAGGATCCAACTTTGTCAAAGGGATCTCACAACTTTCAGTTGTACTCGAACTATTCTGCTTGTCTCACAAGACTAGATGGGCTTGGAAATTCTCCATATGGATGAGGAAACTGAGGTCCGCAGGGGCAAAAGTGAGGATTCACTTTGCAAGTGAGGAGAAGGAGTTCTAGAGCCAGTCTTCTGGGTGTCAGTCCAGAGTTGCTTCCACTATAGTCACTAATCTATGATTCTTATGTGTTATATGATAATATAGTACTACCCACATCATATTACCTGCTTTCTTGGGGAGGGGGGAAAGGGCAGGAGGGAGGGAAAAAAAGAAAGAGACAGATTTTTGGACATAACTCATTTGAGAATCTGTTTCTCTTGGAAAGGCATATTTATTATAATTTATTACATATAAAATTATATATATTGTTGTTACATACTATATATGCATATCCATTTATATAATAAGTGGTAACTCTAAAAAAAATCCACAATTCAATTCAGTTTAATTCCAGGAGAATGGAAACTCCTGGAGGGCAGGAATAGATGTTTAGGGATGTGAGATAGGAGGAGTCTTTGTAGCTCCTGAACAGCACTGATCACAATGCCTTGCTCACTGTAGGAACTTAGAAAATATTTATTGAACTTCATTTAATTCAGCCTAGCAAGCCTGTGGTATATGAACCCCTACACTGGCAACTGAGGGAGATACACAGTTCATTTAAGCCAGGGTCTCTGCCCTCATAGAGTTCCTAATCTAGCAGAAAGAAGTCTCTATTTCACTTCAATCAGCATTTACTGAGCACACAGCACCCCTCCTGGACTGTCTTTCCCAATCTGGCACTCACAAGTTTTCAGGTTGCTTCCCCAGGTCATAATTATTCTCAGGTTCAAAGGCGTTTTTTGTGGGCTCAAGCTCCTACAATGATAACTCACAAGCCCCAACCACTGCACCTAACTGTAACAGTCATGCAGCAGACACAATTATCTCAGTGCAAAGACATTTTTCTAATCATGATATAGTAAAAGCACTAACCACAAAATAGCCTTCTAAAACTGGAGCACACTTTCCCACAAATACAGAGTGAGCAGAAATGTAGATACATTGATAATGAAATTCATGTGGCCAAAGCAAGTCATATCGTTGGCATTCCAGGGTCCTAATTTTCTTTCTGGATGCAATCAACGGCGGATAAGATGGTTGCCTTTGTCCCCTGCTCTTCTCCCAACTGCCAGCATTAGTTTTTCCTCCTGAAACTATAATCAGTTCTTTTCTATGCTTCCAGGGCTCACCCTCCTTGAAGCTGCTTCCTGCCCCTGCCCCTCACTCTTTTTGCACTCTCATGTTTCCCATTGGTGAGGAACTTTACTACAAGATACCACGGCATCGTAGCTAATGCAAAGTGGTGGGGTGGGGAGCGAGAGGACTATCCCTCTCCACCTTATAACGAAGGCTCGGGGTTTATACCCCACAAAACTGCTCCCTACCTTGAATTTTGCAGAACTGACAAGTTTAGCTATTTGAAGGCCATTAGAGGGGCAGCTGGGTAGCTCAGTGGATTGAGAGCCAGGCCTAGAGACGGGAGGTCCTAGGTTCAAATCTGACCTCAGCCACTTCCCAGCTGTGTGACCCTGGGCAAGTCACTTGACCCCCATTGCCTACCCTTACCACTCTTCCACCTATAAGTCAATATACAGAAGTTAAGGGTTTAAAAAATAAAATAAAAAAGAAAATAAATAAAGGCCATTAGAAAATTTGGCCAATCTTCCACCAGCCAATGCCAAACTCCCTCTTCCAGTTCAGTTAGTGAAATTTCTTCAATACTTGGCCAAGGGATAACAGGGAGTAGATATACTTTTCTATTTTGTTTAACATTTGAACACCCAGCTCACTCTTTTATTTGTCTTTTCCTTTCTGTGACAGATTGGGCTAGGGGGATGGAGAGAGGAAAACCAATCCCTTCTGCCTCCTCTAAGCGTAAACACACATAACTCTAATGTACAGTATTATAGTGGTTTAATGACTCAAGAGCTGAGCTCCAACTCAGGAAGACTGTGTCCAAGTCTCACCTCTGACACAGACTGATTGTGCCCAAATCACTTAACTTCTTTTTTTTTTAAACCCTTAACTTCTGTGTATTGGCTCCTTGGTGGAAGGGTGATAAGGGTGGGCCATGGGGGTCAAGTGACTTGCCCAGGGTCACACAGCTGGGAAGTGTCTGAGGCCAGATTTGAACCCAGGACCTCCCGTCTCTAGGCCTGACTCTCCATCCACTGAGCTACCCAGCTGCCCCTTCGCTTAACCTCTTAATGCTCTAGGCATTTCTTTAAAGTTGTAAATCTGCATCAGGGGAGATAGTTTGGGGGGGGGGACTTCCTCATATACATTAAATTATAGGTATGACCAGCAACAAACACAGATCAGTGATTTAGAGAGGGGCTATCCTTTGGATCTGATAGAATTAAATAGAATTAGGAAAATTGTTCTCATATCATAGAATTCCAGAATTTCAGAGAAGGGAAGGCGCCTAGAGGTATCTCATCCCACCCATCCTTGACAAGGAATCCCTTCTCCCACATCCTTAACAACTCATTGCTCAGTCTCTGCTTAAATTTTTCATGAGAATGGGGAGCTCATTATCCCTTAAAGTCACTTATTCTACTGTTGGACAGCTCTGATTATCAAGAATTTGGTCTTCCTTACATTAAATTAAAAAGGGTTAGGGGGCATCTAGGTAGCTCAGTGGATTGAGAGCCAGGCCTAGAGATGGGAGGTCCTGGGTTCAAATCTGGCCTCAGATACTTCCCAGTTGTGTGACCCTGGACAAGTCACTTGACCCCCATTGCCTACCCTTACCACTCTTCCACCTATAAGTCAATACACAGAAGTTAAGGGTTTAAAAAATAAAAAAAAGGTTTGCAGAGTAGCTAGGTGGCTCAGTGGAATAGGTCACCAGGTCTGGAGTTCAAATGTGACCTCAGACACTTCCTAGCTGTGTGACCCTGGGCAAGTCATTTAACCCCAATTGTCTAACCCTAACCATTCTTCTGCCTTGGAACTAGTATTTGTATCAATTCTAAGACAGAAGGTAAGGGGTTTTTTTGGTAAAACAAATCAATATCTATCAAATTTATAGGAATACGAGCCATTCCCCAATTTATAAATGGTCAAACGAACAGTTTTGAGATGAAGAAACCAAAGCCAAATATAGTCATATGGGAAAATGGTCTAAACCAGTGATGGGCAAACTTTTTAAAGAGGGGGCCAAAGGAAAGGAAATGCTCCTCTGTCAGTCTGTTTCTAAGGCAACTCTTTGGAAGTTTCATTGTATCGTATCCTACTCGTATTCATCAGATTAGGAATAATGTCGCACAGCCTGATAGAACATTTCAAGCCCCCCCCACAATCTGGCCCTCGGGCCATAGTTTGCCCATCACCGATCTAAATCATTCCTGACCAGAGAAATGCAAATCAAAATAATTCTGAGATATCCTCTCACACTTATTAGATTAGATAAAATAATAAAAGGGGGGAAATGACAAATGTTGGAGGGGATGTGGACAAATGGGGACACTAATACATTGCTGGTGAAACTGTGCATCGATCCAAACATTTTGGAAAGCAATCTGGAATTATGCCCAGAGAGTTATAAAACTGTGTATATCCTTCTATCCGGCAATAACACATTGGGTCTGTTCCCCAAAGTGATCAAAGAATGAGGAAAAGAACTTCTATGTTCTAAAATATTTACAGCAGCTCTCTTTGTCGTGGTAGAGACCTGGAAACCAAGGGGATGCCCATCAACTAGGGAATGGCTGAACAAATTGTGGCACAAATTGTGATGGAATATTTCTATGCCACAAGAAACAACGAGCAGGTTAATTTAAAAAAACCTGGAAAGACCTACATGGAATTATGAAAAGTAAAATGAGTAGAAACAAGGGAACGTTATATGCAGCTACAGAATTAATGTTTGAAGAATAACTTGTGAATGTCTATTCCCAGAGAAAGAACTGATAAATAGAAACATGAAAGATGTAGTTTATATATACTTTTTTTTGGTCAAATGATGCTTTCTCTAGTGCAGGGAGGAGAGGGAAGGAGCTACCTGGGAATTTTAATGTAACCGACAACAAAAAATTAATTAATTAAAAAAAGAACTTTGCCTTTCATCATGTCCAAATTTGCCTTTTTGTACCTTTTGTCCCCAGCTCCTTGTTCTGCTCTCTGGAGCCAAACAGAATAGAAATTCTTCCTGTGAAAGACATCCCTTCACAAGCTTGAAGATAGCTATCTTGTCCATCCTGAGCCTTCTCTTTTCTAGGCTAGACAGTCCCAGTTCCTTCAATCAATCCTTGTATTGCATGCAACCTTGTATTGCAAGGAACTTGTACCTTCCACTCTTCTCCCACTGAGCTGAGGGGCTTTGCTCTAAGCTCACTGAGCATATGCCTAAAATCTTCCTAAATCAGCTCTTTTCTTTCCTGAGAAACACAAGTTTGCTTGGTGGTGGCTCCCTTCTCTGCTTCCATTGATCCCACAGCAGCAGTCAGAGAGAGACAAAAACTGACCACCTGCCTGGGGCAGGGCTAGAGGAGGAACAGAGGGCCCTGCAGGAGTACCAGGAGAAAAATGCAGGGGGGAGGGAAGATGAGAAAAGGAAGATGAATGTGGAGGTAGTATTTGGAGGGATGAATGGGGGTTAAGGGGAGGGCAAGAGCCTGGAGGTAGGGAGTCGAGTTTACAAAGCTTTCGGGATTGTCTTGGCCAGAAGGGGAAGATTTTAACTAGTGATTGGATTTGGGGAATGGTGGGAGAGGAAAGAGACAAAGATGATGGAGGTTTTAAATCTAGTTGTTATGAATCCATATAGAAAAGTATACCTAGAAATCCAGGTGGATCTGTCCAGCAGAAAATAGGAAACACAGGCAAGTAACAGCCTAATGCTCCCCTTGGGTGTCCTTTCCAGAGATGGGGCATGGAAAAGCAGCATGGTGGAGTGGAATAGGGGCAGCTAGCTGGCACAGTGGATAGACTACTGAACCTGGAATCAGAGGACCTGAGTTCAAAAGTGACCTCAGACACTAACTAGCTATGTGATCCTGGACAAATCATTTAATACTCTGTCTCAGTTTCCTCATCTGTAAAATGAGTTGCAGAAGGAAATGGAAAACCCTTCCAGGTTCTGTGCCAAGAAAACTCCAAATGGGACCAGAAAGAGCTGGACATGACTGAATACAAACCGTGGAGTTGGAGCCAGAGTAGCTAGGTTCTAGACCTGGTTCTGTTGTTTTCTAACTATATGAGTTTAAGCATCCTTAAGGTTACTCTCTGAGCCTCAGTCTTCTCCTTTATACAATGGAGAGATTACTGATACTCCCTACCTCATAGAGTCATGGTGAAAAGGGGGGCAGATCTGAAAGGACTAGAGAAAATACAATTTGGCTGATTATAAATGACTGGCTTTGACCAGAGTTGAAGATGAGAATCATAGCAAGGGAGTTGGAACTAGCATCCCAGGAGGGAGGAGGTTCCAGAAGCTCTTTCCCTGGCCCTCATTTTCCTTTCCTATAAATTGAGGAGTTTGGACAGATGATTGCTAAGACCCCTAATGGATAGATAATGGATACGGAGCCCGGAAGACTTGGGTTCTAATACCACTTCTGATACTCATCATAGGATCCAGGCAAGTCACTTAATTAAAGTTCAAGTTTCCACATCTATAAAATGGGAATAAGAATGGTCCCTGGAGTAACCATATTGCCCAGAATCATATGAGACAACGTATGTAAATAAAGAATGAATGGAATACCAATTATTGTGCCAAGTACCATGCTAGGTGTTGGGGACACAAGAGAAAATGGAGGCAGGCTCAGCTTCTGAGGAGCTGACACTCTAATTGGAAGAGACAATACTTAAATGAAAATTCAGCTGCGGGCCTTTGGGTCAGATGATGATGCTCTGGGGTCTAGAGGGCGCTGAGGCAGGTCTTCTCACCAGAGGGAGGGACAGGCATATTATCCAAGTTGTATTGTATGCACAGTCAAGCAACTCAGCCTTGAAGTGATTGTTGTTGTTGTTGTTGTTATATTCCAGCTTTAAATGACATGATGCTCTGGTCCCCTACTGGAAAATCGGTTGCTGGAGCAAAGGTTCCAGTTAGGGTTCGGTGGAGGATGCAGGGAGGTGGGGTGGCCAGCTGGGTCTGACCAAGAGACGGGGAAGCAGGGAATCCTCTCAAGCTTCCAGGTTTTGATGCTGGTCACTGGCTTTCCTCCCTATCCCCTGCGCTGGCTCACCAGTGTTATGGGGCAGGGTGGATGATGCCCCCTCCTAGCAGAGCTTCCAGGGCCCAGGGGCCACGGCCTTCCCATCTCCCATCCGAGGCTCTCGCCCCACTTCCCGACTCGGCCAGCGATGGGGCCCTGGAGTGCGGGCAGACCAGCCAACGCTGGCAGGGATGGACGATCCTCTCTTCCAGCGACCTTGCCGGCAGGTGAGGCTCCATGTCTAGATGGGACCAATTAGCTGGCAAAGAGGCCGCTGTGCAGAACGGGCATCCTGCTGACTGTGGCAGCCCACGCACTTGCTGACTCCCAGTTGGCCTTTTTAACTGCCTAGAAGGCTGGAGCGTGCAGGCAGTTGCTTTCTGTTGGTTGCAGAAGGGGGAGGAGGGCTCATCTCCCAGGATGTTGCTGGTGGATGCCTCATTCTCCTCACATTTGGGGGAGCTAACGGGCCTCACCCATTTACCCTCCTCCACCCTCACCCCACTGTCACCATGACAGCTAGCACTTCTAAACACTCTTAAGGTATCATTTCATTTTAGCCTTCAAACTGGCCTTTGAGATCCATGCTAGTATCATCCCCATTTTACAGATGAGGAAAGTGAGGCCGAGAACAGTTTAATGGCTTATCCAAGGTCACAAAGCTGGCAAAGTTCTCAGGTAGAATTCATGCCCAAGATGTTTTGACTCTAAATATAGCACTTTTCCCATGGACCAGGTTGCCCACAATCACACATTTCTCAGAGGCATATTCTAATCATACACACCTCTATATTCTGCTCTTGCCTTTGAGGCCTCGCCCTGAATTCCAGACTTATAGTGGGCCTTAGAGATCACCTAGTCCAACCTTCTTACTTACAGAGGAGGAACCCAGAGCCCAAAGACAATGCCTTATTTAAGGCTCTCCAGGCAGTAAGTGACAGATCCAGGAAATGAACTCAGGTCCCCTAACTCCAGATTCTGAGGTTTTCTCCTAGTACCTCTCCTAATCTCTCCAGGAAACCTTCAAGAATGACCTCCAGCATAATGAACTGGAGGAATTCCATGTGAACTGGAAAGACCTCCAGGAATGGATGCAGAGTGAAAGGAGCAGATTCAGGAGAACATCATACACAGAGACTGATACACTGTGGTACAACTGAATATAACAGACTTCTCTACTTAGCAGCAATGCAAGGATCCAGGACAATCTGAGGGGCTTATGAGAAAGAACACTATCCACATCCAGAGAAAGAACTGTGGGAGCAGAAACACAGAAGAAAAACAACTGCTTGATCACATGGTTCAATGGGGATATGATTGGGGATGTAGACTCTAAACGATCATCCTAGTGCAAATATCAATAATATGGAAATAGGTCCTGATCAATGACACGTGTAAAACCCAGTGGAATTGCACATTGGCTAGAGGAGGGGG
>NC_058130.1:782903936-782914471 GCF_016433145.1 Gracilinanus agilis | reverse complement strand
GGAAAGGAAAGGAAAGGAAAGGAAAGGAAAGGAAAGGAAAGGAAAGGAAAGGAAAGGAAAGGAAAGGAAAGGAAAGGAAAGGAAAGGGAAAGGAAAGGAAAGGAAAGGGAAGGGAAGGGAAGGAAAGAAGTAGCGAAGGAAGGAAGGAGCAAAGGAAGGAAGGAAGAAACTGAATTGTGATAGCTTTAAATGCCAAAAATAAGCCTTTCTATTTGATTCCAGATCTAATAGAGAAAATTAGAATTGACTGAGTAGGAGTGTACATTAGCCATAGCTCTTTGCCTGTTGTCTGCCTGCTTAGACTGTGAGCTCCTTGAAGGCAGATGGGGGCTTTGCCTTCCCTCTTATCCCCAGAGCTTTCTTAGCACAGAGCCTGGCACACAGCGAGCATCAGCTAATATGTGTTGCCCAGCTCTCTGGGCTCCCCTTCCCCTCCTTTTCTCCTGCTGACTCAGGGCTTTTTCAGTGGAGGCTTTTGCCTAGGACTCTCTGAGGAAGCTCCCTAACAAATCACCCTCCTGAGCAGACAGGTCAGAGCTAATCACAGTAACAGTAACATTTAGAAAGCACTTTATGGTCCCAAGTACTCTCCATGCATTATCTCATTATCAAACCTGTTGGCAGGGCAGCTCGATGCTCTATTCTCATCTTCTTGCTAGCAGTTACTTTCCATTCCCTGTTAACTATTTCCCTGCTGGCTCGCCTAACCAGAAGATGCATCCCAGGAGCTGGGCTGTCTCTGGCACGTATTCAGATGAGCAGGAGGGGATCCCTTTAGGCCCCCACCTGGTCTGTTCTCCCTGATATCAGGTAACTTCTCCCCAGACCCAATGAGTCCTTTGACACAAAGCAGCTCTGACAAAGGGGTATTTCCTGAGAAGCACACACACACACACACACACACATGCGCACACACAGAGTTCAAATTTGGCCTCAGATACCTACAAGCTGTGCATGTCACTTCACCCTGTTTGCCTCAGTTTTCTCATCTGTAAAATGAGCTGGAGAAGGAAATGGCCAAATCCTTCAGTATCTGCGCCAAGAAAACCCCAATGGGGCCATGAAGAGTCGGACATGATAATCAACTCAACAACAACAATCTTTAATAGCTTGTTTTACGTGTTGTTTGCCTGTGATGTTCCCCAATGCTCCTTAGAGAAGGGATGGTTTCTCTGTCTTGGCATCCCCAGTGCCCAAATAACTGGTCCTAGGGTGTTGGACCCAGCTTTCTCCAAAAAGACAATAAGGATATCATCCAAAGTCTTGTACCCCCATCAGGATGTTGGAGAAACTTCATGCCTTTGATCCACTTACAGAAAAATTCCTTACAGTGCCCTTTAAGGGTGCTAGGCGGCTCAGTGGATCGAGAGTCAAGCCTGGCGATGGGAGGTCCTGGGTTCCAATCTGACCTCAGACTCTTCCTAACTGTGTGACCTTGGGCAAGTCACTTAACCCCCACTGCTTAGCCCTTACTGCTCTTCTGCCTTGGAACCGATGCCCAGTATCGATTGTAAGAAGAAGGGATGGGTTAAGAAAGAAGGGATTTGTATTCTCTTTGCTTAGTAGCTTTCCTCTGTGTATTTATAACTGGCTCTCTGAGCTCCTGAGCTGTGTTAATGACCTCTGGGCACCGTCTCCTGGGTGTTCTTGGCTAACCTCTGCTTCTATTTTCCCTCTTTGCCATACCTGTTTTTCTCCAGGCTGCCCAGCTTGATGATTACAGGAAGGTAATTTTCTCCTTTCATTTTTCAATTTAGAGCATTTTCAATCAGATCCACAAATTCTGGTTATTCTCAGCTTCTCAAATCCATTGATTCTGGGTAGCTCGATGGCATAGGGAGGTGGAGTCAAGAAGCCCCCAGATTCATACTGAGGATCAGACACTGATAGCTGGGTGGACCCTGGGGAAATTGCTTAACCTCTCTCTGCCTCGGTTTTTTCATCTGTAAAATAGACAAGCATCTACCATCCAGGGTTGTCATGAGGATCAAGTAAGAAACTATTTGTAAAAAGGCTTTGTGTGCCTTTGAGCTCAATGCTTGCCACCACTACTGTGATGTACAGTGTTTTGTGAACATCAAAATGCTCTATAAAAACTAGCTATTGTGACTGGTCTAAGTTTCTTGGGCTCCAAGACTCTCAGATCCATCCATTTTGGCTTTGTAAGAATTGTCAGACTCTAGACTTGGACAAGGACCTTCATGGAAAGCTGGTCTGGCTCTCTGATTTTATTGAGGGAAGGGAGGTCCAATGAGGGGAAGGAACAGGTTTCTGTGGCAGGATTTGAACCCAAGTCCTTTGACTATAATGCACCCCCTTTCTCCTTGTGTCACCTTCCCTCTCATCCAATTCAAGGTTCTGGCTTTCTTAGGTTTGATGACTTCTTGATTTTTTTTAACTTTTAAACATTTATTAATATTCATTTTTAACATGGTTACATGATTCATGCTCCCACTGATGACTTCTTGATTTTGTGTTCTATGATTTGATTTCACAGATCCTGCTTGTTGTTGGTGTAAATCGTTCGTCAGTCATGCCAGACACATCTCAACCCCATGTGGGGTTTTCTTGGCAAAGACTCTAGAGTGGTTTGCCATTTCTTTCCCCAGCTCCCTTTATAGATGAAGAAACTGAGGCAAACGGGGTAAAGTGACTTGCCTAGAGTCACACAGCTAGTTGGCTATTTCTATCTCAATCTCATTTTACATCTGAGGAAACTGAGTCAAACAGGATAAAGTCACTTGTCTAGAGTCACACAGTTGACCAATTTTTTTCTCTAGCTCATTTTACAGTTGAGGAAACTGAGTCAAACAGGGCAAAATCACTTGTGCAGAGTCATAGCTAGTTGGCCAATTCTATCTCAATGTCATTTTACAGTTGAGGAAACTGAGTCAAACAGGGCAAAGTCACTCATGCAGAGTCATAGCTAGTTGGCCAATTTTTTCTCTAGCTCATTTTACAGATGAAGAAATCGAGTCAAAAACAGTACAGTCACTTATCCAAGGTCACATAGCTAATAAGTGTGAGGCTATATCTGAATACCGAAAGATGAGTCTTCCTGACTCCATGCCTGGCACTCTACCCACTGTGCCACCCATCTACCTTGGGTCCTGTTTACCTCAGACATTTCAATAGAGAGTAGACCATGCCTGCCAATGTAACCGAGGGGGCGGTGATTTGAGACCCCATCAGAAAAACTGGCCGCTGACCTTCTACGACAGCTGCCTCCAAGACCAGTCTTGGGTCTACTCTGTCACCTAAGGTGCTACCTTTCAGACCTCCTTGGGAAGCCAAGTGGTCCAAGGGGGAGAAGAAGACCCAGGATGCAGGAAGCAGACACGCTGGCCTCATCTGGCCCCACGCCAGGGCCCCCACCTTCCCCTCTTCACAGGGGACCGTCTGGCTCTGTCTGGTGGGATGGGAAGTGACATTAGATCAGAAGAATTCATAAGTAGCCGATGTTTTCTTGCAGAAATTCACATTAATTTTTAAAATTGGGCTCTATCGCCCTCGCCCCAAACCCGTGAGAAATGGTGCCTTTGTTTCTAATAAATATTTTTTAGATTAAGTATTTGTAACGGGATCAATTATTCATCCCCATATAAGGAAGATGCATAATTTGTAATAAAATGCAGAAAGGTTTCTAATTTTTCTCTACAACAAATGAAATTGAATTTTTGACTAATACATGAATAAATTGACTCTAATTCCTTTCTGTCAGGGCACCCAGGCTTCTGCTCCATATAAATCTCCTGCTTTATAGATGTTTTGGAAAAATTAATCTCAAATATTTAAGGATCAGTGTAAATCTCGGTAACGCCATGTTTTCAAGCCCCCATTTGTACAGCCTGGCGTCCCCATATTTCCCCCCCTGAATCATTGGGCTTGTGTGGGCTGGATTTGTCGTGGGGCTTCATAAACATTTGCAAATGTGAATAATTTACGGTGCTTAGACTTGGTTGTGATACAAGAGGAGTCGAGGCGCTTGTTATACAGAGCAGCAGCAGCAGCAGCAGCAGCAGCAGCAGCAGCCCACCCTCACTTGCCATCTTGTCTCCAGTTGGGCGTGGGAGGTCACAGATCCAGAGTTCCCCATCAGAGGGGGGACGGGAGTGGAGATCCAGGCAAAGGCAGTGGAAGGAGAAGGTTAAACTGGTCGGCTAAGACAAGGGGAGGAGCAGGACCTGGAGCAAGTCAAGAAAGTGGACCCCTTTGGGAGTGCTTTCTGGATGGCTGGAGATGCTTCCTGAGCTCAGGGGGAGAGAGGAGACTTCTAGCCCAAGGGATGAATGACTGGAATTAGAATAACTCTCATTTCTATGATGTGCACCAAGGGCTGCCGTAGCCAGGTGAGACGGGAGGGCAATAAATGGCCGGCTGGGTTCCATGGCGGATCAGACTTCTTGAGCGTCCCAAAATGGAAGGGGCTGCCTCAGGCAGTGGAGAGCTCCCCATTCTGGGAGGTCTTCTGGCAGAGGCTATGGGACCAACATTGCCGAGGATGTTCTACTGTAGGGGGTTCCGTTCCCCGGGGATTGTCGTGATAAGCAGGGATGTCTGCCAGCTCTCCAGGGCTGGGGTCTCCCTGGAGAAGGCAGGGACTGACCCGCTTCCATCTTTGTCATGCCATAGCCTAGCCCAGCGGCAGCTGCTTAATAAAGGCTTGTTTATCGATCAACTGATTGTTTCTGACTAATTACATTATACACACAAGGAAATGGTGATTTCAGAGAAGTCCCCCACAAAGGGGTCTGAATGGAAAGTTCTAGCACCTCAGGGGAACGGACAGGGCACGGTCAGGGGAGAGGGCTATGTGGCACAGATGGGGAAACTGAGTCCCAGGGAAAGTGAGGGGCCTGGCCAAGGTCTGCCTATGACCGATCAGTTCTAGAGTTAGGGATTTGGACACAGAGCATCTGATGTCTAACTGAGCTTCTTTCATTCTTTTAGGCTCTGACATTCCTTGTTCTAAGCCCCCTCCCAGCCCTGACACCCCCAAGCTGGCTAGGAAGCTTCTCATTCTGGGCAGCCTCTGCTGCCCCCTTTCACCTATTGCTCTACAAAGAACTTTGTTTCTCTTCAAGAGGGTCATCGCTCTCCCTCTGCCTCAGTTCCACTCTTCTTCCTGGTGACTTTCCAAACCGAAAAAACTTCTCCTTGGCCACTGCCTGCATCCCAAGGAAGGAAGAGGAAAGAACGAGCATGTACCAGGTTCTGTGAGCAGCAAGATGGCACCATAGTGCATGGAGCATGTAGAATCAGGAAGACTTGAGTTCAAATCCAACCCCGGACATTTACTATCTGTGTGACCCTGGGCAAGTCATTTCACCTCTGTTTGCCTTAATCCACTGGAGCAGAAATGGTGAACCATGCCAGTATCTTTGCCAAGAAAAGCCCTCGGACACTATTGTACTGGTGTGATGCTCCACAGACACATCTGAAGGACTAAATGGGTGCCAACAACTTCAGAAATACCAGAATGTGAGCTTCTCGAGAGCATGCCCTGCATCCTCATTTCTCACCTGGCCCCCTCATGACTCTGAGACTCCTCTGACTTTCTCCCCATGCCCCCACGTTGGGCACCTCCTCTAGCTCCCTGCCTTCCCCACCTCCACACCCAGCTTCTCCTCTTTCTTTTGTGTGTTGTCTTCTCTCATTAGCCTATAAACTCCTTGAGGGTAGAATTGTCTTTCTTCTTTCCTATTTGCATCTCCTGCCCTTAGCATTGTGCCTGGCACACAGTAGGTTCTTAATAAATGCTTACTAACTGACTCATTTTTTGCTTTGTACCCCAAGTTCCCAGCCCAGTACCTGGCACACAGTGCATTCTCAGTGAAGGGCTCTTTGGTTCATTCGCTTTCTTTTTTTATAAACCCTGACCTTCTTCTGTCTTGATATCAGTATTAAATACTGGTTCCACGGCAGAAGGATGGTAAGGGCTAGGCAGTGGGGGTTACATGACTTGCCCAGGGTCACCCAGTTAGGAAGTGTCTGAGGTCAGATTGGAGCCCAGGACCTCTCACCTCCAGCCGTGGCTCTCTATCCACTGAGCCACCCAGCTGTCCCTCATTTATTTACTTTCCAAGGTCCTACCTAGTTCTGACATTTAATCATTTTCATTCCTGGCCCATCCCAGAGCCTCAGTTTCCCACTGTGGGTAATTATCCTTATTCCTCAGGGACTCTGAGAATCTTAAAGCAGGAGGGATCATTATTGTTGTGATTAGCACACCTGGTTCAGAGCCAGGAGGGACGCTGAGCCCCTATTTGCATCCTGCGACACAAGCTTGCCCTTGGGGGCTGCAGCTCCCTGGGAAACAGGACAGATGCGACATCTTCATCATTTTTATGGAAGACCCAAGGGCCAGATAAGGGACTGTCTGATTACCCAGCAGCAGCTGGCAATGGCAGAGGTGCTGCTTTTCCCTGGTGCCCAAAGCCGTCGATGGAATACATAGCATCCATGCATGGCCTGGAGACACCCTGAGGAGAGACAATTCTTGGGAAGTCTCAGGAACCCAAGAGCCCATTGACTTAAGTGGCTCATGATCACCTCCTTCAAGAAGTCTTCCGATCCCCACACCTGGAAGGGACTGCTCCTCCTCTGAATCACAGGGTTCTGCTGTTCCTCACACATCATTCTCTACCTCCTAACTCTGGGTCTGGACCCAGCATCCCCATGCCTGGAGTCCTCTTCTTCCTCACTCCACCTCCTGGCTTCTGGAGAGACTCGGCTCAAGCCCTTCCCGGCCCCTCCGGATACCCACAGATCACCTTTCATCTGCATTTGCCTTGTAGGCAACACTGCATTGACCTGCTCTCTCTCCCATTAGAATGGAAGCTCCTGGAGGTCAGGGATGGTCCTTTCATCATTTTTTCTCTCTGCAGGTCTTAGTACAGTGCCTGGCATAGAGTAAGGTTTAGGAAATGCTTATTGACTGACTGCTTGACATTGGAACCAACCAGTCCAATTCCCACCTGAACAAGAATCTCCTCTGGGACATCCTGCACCTGTCGTAATTCAGCCTCCTCTCAGAGACCCTCAAGGAGGCAACTGCTGTCAAGGCAGCTTGTTCCATCACTGCCAGGGCCAGAGCTCAGAGGCAGTGCCAGGACCCAGAAAGCAGGTATTTCTGTGCCCACCATGTCAAACAGGCGCTATTTCTCTATGGTGAAGGCACGGTGGAAGAGAGCGGATTGTAGACAGACAATGCTCAGAGCTGTGAGAGACCTTGAACACGGAAAAGCGGAGGAGGAAGGAGGAGCTGGAGGAAATGGAGGGTAGAATACCCAGGCTGAGAGGCAGAGAAAGGCTAAATGAGAGGGTCGTTACAACCAGGAATTTGGGGGTTGGGGGGGCATAGAACATGGAATGTCAGAGCTGGGGGCCTTAGAACAAAAAATGTCAGAGTTGGGGGGACTTAGAACAGAGGATGTCAGGGTTGGAGAAGTATAGAACATGGAATGTCAGAGTTGAGGGGCCTTGGAAGAGAAAATGTCAGCCTTAGAACAGAGAATGCCAGAATTGAGGGGCTTTAGAACATGGAATGTCAGAGCAGGAGGGACTTAGAACAGAGAATGTCAGGGTTGAGAGGGAAATTAGAATAGGGAATATTAGACCTATTAGGAATATCAGATCAGGGTCTTAGAGAAGGGAATGTAAAAACCAGGAGGGGCCTTAGAACAGGGGATGTCAGAACTGAAGGGAGCCTTAGAAAAGAAAATATCAGACCTGAGAGGGAGGTTAGAAGCACAGAATGTCAAAGCTGAGAGGGGTCTTCAAATCTAGAACTGAGAGTTCTAGAGCTAGAAGGACCCTTATAGTTTCTAGTCCAAACCTTTCTCTCCAGATTGTATAGGTAGACACAGATAGGAGACAGGGGTTTCCATATAGAGAGCAAGATCTGGAGCCCAATCGGCACTGAGTGAGTTCCTCAGTGGACTGAGCGCCACTCACTACACTCCCCAGCCCACTCTATGTAGCTGACCTTGACTCTGACCTTGGACTCCACCAGGCTTCGCATCCCAGTTAGCCAGTCACCCAGACCTTCTTGCCCTCTCTCAGCTGCAGCTGCCCCACCTCTCCCTACTTTTCCTGGAGCCCTTAGCACTGGTCCTTTGATGCAGGGTCTCCAAAATCCATGGCACCTCTCCTGGGGAAGTGAATCCCTTCCTCTTTCCAGCTCTTGTCATCGAATCAACATGATCGTTGCCCCTTGAAAGGCTATCGATGAACTCCATTATTTCCCTGCTCCCTCCCATCCCTGCCAGCCCCCCAGGCCAAAGCCCCTTCATCTAGTACCCCTCCCTTTTCTGGATAGACCCTATCTGAGTTGAGCTTGGTGAGAGTAGAGCTTGTCCCCCTTTTGTATGTGTGGGTGCCATAATTTAGAAGGATGCTCTCGAGTCAGCCAGTCAACTAGCGATTATGAATGCCTCCATTACATACCACAGACTACACAGTAGCTCAGCACTGAGCTAAGCACCAGGCAGTACTTGTTCTCCAGGAGCTCACAGTCAAATGGGTTCAACAACATTTAAATAGATAAGTACAAGCAAGAGACGGATAGAAGAAATGGGAGATGATCCGTGGAGGGAAAGCAAAGGGCTTCTTACAGAAGGTAAGCCACCAAGAATTGAAGGAATCAGGGAGGTGGAGGTGAGGAGGAAGAGCATTCCAGGCACTGAGGGCAGCCAGTGCAAAGGAGTGGTGGTGGGTAATGGACTATCTTATCTGAGAACCGGAAAGGATTCAGTGTCACAGTACTGCAGAGTCTGTGGGGCACGTAAAAAAGCCTGCAAGTGAGGAAGTTCTCATCCCAGAAGACTTCAGAAGACAAGCGGGGTTTGCTATTTGAACACAGAGGCAGTACAGAGCCCATGGTCTTGGTCAACTCATGGTAAAGGGCTTTGAGTTCATGCCACATGAGGATTGTTTGAAGAAAGTGGCCATCTTGGATTTTAGGAAGAGAAGACTTGGGCGGGGAGCCATGATCATTGGCCACAAGACCCTGCAAGACTGATGAAGAGGAGTAAGAATTGTTTCTTTGGCCCCCAAAAGAAGAACTGGGAACAGTTGGTCAAGGTTACAAAGAGGATAATTTAGATCTGATTATTGGGGGAAAACCAATCAAACTTGCTGACAATCCACGCTGCCCTAATATAGAAAGGTTACCTTAAGGGACGGTGGGTTCTCCCTCCTTGGAAGATCTCAAGGAAGGGCTAAAGGACCACTTGGGGATTTCATAGTGGGGGTTCTGGTCACATTCAGGTTGGAATATGGACCACCAAGGTGCCCTACAATGCTGGCATTCTGTGATCCAGTGATCTGTATCCCAATGCCTTGCACTTAAATACTTTGCTATTCATTTGTCCTGATCATGGGATCATAGGTTTAGAGAAGAAAGGGACGTTAGAGATCATCTATTCCAACCCAACTTATTTTACTGAAGAGGAGACTGAGGCCCAGGGAGGTGGAAGTGATTTATCTAAGATCACACAGATAAGGAGGGAGGCAGGATTTGAACTTAGGTCCCATGACTTCCAGGACAGCTAGGTGGTGCCACAGTGCCCAGAGGACAGAGCCTGGAGTCAGGAAGGCTCATCTTTCTGAATTCAAATCCAGTCTCAGACACTTATTAGTTAGATGACCCTGGACGAACCACTTAGCCCTTTCTGCTTCAGTTTCCTCATCTATAAAATGAACCGGAGCAGGGAATGGCAAACCACTTCAGTGTCTTTGCCAAGAAAACTCCAAACGGGGTCACAAAAAGTCAGACATGACTGAAACAATCGGACAGCAACAACAATCTATGACTTCTAATGCCGGTAGGAAGGTGCCACGATGGCAAGAAGCCTTCCTTCCATCTATCCAGCTGTCCATCCCTACTAGAGCCCAGAACTGGAATGTGGCCACCCAGGATCTCAAGGGGCCCAGCTAGAAAGATTCTATTTCTTCCTAAGGATTGGTTAACCAAGAGTTAGAACCAACCTTTCCTGAGTGTGAATAACAGAAGAGTCTTTCTTCTCAAATCCAAGCTAACTTTTGGCAAGCTGGGCTCCAGGGCTATAATGGGCACCTGAAATGTGCCAACCAATACATCATTTGGCCACGAGAGCCCTTCTCAGGAGCAAATGGATTATGCCAATGGCTGGGGATGGTTGGATGGGGATGATGACAGCTAACATTTGCCCATCACCAGAATCCACCCTCCCACTGCCACCTAAAGGCCCTGGGTGTGTGGGAAGGTGTGTGTGTGTGTGTGTGTGTGTGTGTGTGTGTGTGTGTGTGTGTGTGTGTGAGTGTGGCAGTCTCCTTGTATTTATAGCTGTGGATTCATGGAGGTTCTTTGAGATCATACACAGGCAGAAATCTGGGAGGGTGGAAGGAGAGGATGGGACATCTGGAGAGCTTAACAGTCTGGGTGTGTCTGGGTGGTTATGGAACCAATGGGGTGTCTGGGAGGACCCAGGCTTGTTTATATCCTCTGTCTGTAGAGCTGCTTGTCTCACCGTCCATGGAGAGATAAAGAGTGG
>NC_058130.1:782861490-782901846 GCF_016433145.1 Gracilinanus agilis | reverse complement strand
GAGAGAGAGAGAGAGAGAGAGAGAGGGAGAGAGAGTATGCCTGCACGAGAGCACGTGTGAAGGAGAAAGATGTTTCCAGCAGCTGACAGGCCATTCCCTGTCTCTCTTCCATATGGGTCTACCTAGAAACAGCTTTAATTAAGAAAGGAGTCATTAGATACACCCCCTGAACGTGTGGGCCCCTGTTCTACAACACTGAGAATTAGTCCGACAAGCAGGATTAACAGGCAGGAGATGAGAAGAGGAGACAAGAAATTAAGCAAGGAAAAGGGTGGAGGCAGAGAGGGAGGAGGAGAAGGAGGAGAAGGAGGAGGAAGAGGAGGAGGAGCAAAGCAAAGAGGAGGACATGGTAAAAGGGGAGGAGAGAAAAGAAGAGAAGATAGGGGATAAGGAAGGAGAAGAAGGGGAGGAAGAAGAAGAAGGGGGGAAGGAAGAAGAGGAGGAGGAGGAGGGAGGAGAAAGGAGGAAAAGCAGGAGAAGGTGGAAGAAAGTGGAAGAAAGAGGAAAAAGAGCAAGGGGAGGAAGAAGAAGGGGGAAGGAAGAAGGAGAGGAGAAGGAGGAGGGAGGAGAAAGGAGGAAAAGCAGGAGAAAGTGGAAGAAAGAAGAAAAAGAGCAAGGGGAGGAAGAAAGAAAGAGGGAGGAGAAAGATGTAGAAAAAGAAAGGAAATGAGGGGAAATGGAAGAGAAGTGTAGGCCTCAGACTCACCTTCTATGTCAATGTAAGTGCCACTTTCTATCTCCTAAGGAGCTTGGTTCCCCTAATGACCTGCTCAGGCAGTATTGTACAACAAATGTGGAGATCAGGGTTCAAATACTTATTTTACCACTTACTGGCTCCCTGACTTTGGGCGAATCTCCTCCCTAGTCTAAGCCTCCATTTCCTCCCCTGTAAAATTCCAAAAGTACTCACTGTAGGACTATCTCCCTCCCAGGCTTGCTGTAAATCTCACTACATTGGAAAAATGGGAGAGGTGATCATTATCGTCTCCCGCCATAGACATATTCCGTACAGACACAATTGAAGGGATAGTAAAGAGACTCCTGAATCTCAAATGGAGAGCCTGAATCAAAGGAGGAGAAAAACAACCGAATAAAAGGCCAGCAAGTGATAGGAGCACCAAAGGAGGCTTCTTAAGCAGAGGCACCAGAGGGGACAGCTGAGCCAAGACCTGAGTCACCAAGAGGGTCCCATGAAACAGACACTGTGTAAATCTCATGGAGTGTGTGTGTGTGTGTGTGTGTGTGTGTGTGTGTGTGTGTGTGTGAGAGAGAGAGAGAGAGAGACAGAGACAGAGACAGAGACAGAGAGAGAGAGAAAGAGAGAGAGAAAAAGAGAGAGAGAGAAATAGAGAGAGAGAGAAAGAGAGAGAGAAAGAGAGAGAGACACACACACACACAGAGACAGACAGACAGAGACAGAGTCAGAGACAGAGATAGAGAGAGATGTAGAGAGACACAGAAACAGAGACAGAGAGAATGTTCTTACTGGCTCAAAAAGATAGAGGGTGGCTTCACACAAGGTCTCATTCTGCCCACTCTGACCTCCTTCTGTCTACGCCAGACTCATTTTGTCTTCCCTGGCCTCCTTCTGTCCTCACTGGTCTCATCCCTCCAGCCTGACTCTATTCAGTCTCCACTGACCTCATTCTATCCTCAGTCAATCAATCAATCAATGAGCATTTTTTAAGCCCTCAGCATGTGCCAGGTACTGTGCTAAGGGCTGGAGTTGCGAAGAGAAAACCCCCGACCCAGCCCCTCCCCTCATTCTAATGTGCACCAGACACATTCCCAAGGAGATTCCCTCTCAGTGAAGTGTCTCTGTGCTCGCTGACCATGTTCTGCCTTCCTCGGCCTCATTCCGATGGCACGAGTCTCGTTCTGTCCACACTGACTTCTCGCTGCCCCCTCACTGCCCTCATCCTGTTCTCACTGGCCTCATTCCCTCCAATGAAAGCTCCTGACTTCGCTGCCTTGATCTTGTCCATGGGGGTCTGGTTCTGTCTTCGATGCCCTCCTCTGCCCCTCCCTGGCCACCAGCTCTCCTCTTCGCTGGCTCCATCTCCCCACCGTCTCCTGGTGCCGGGGCGGCTCCCCAGGATGCCTGTCCTTCATTCTTGTCACATAATATTTCCTTTTGCTCCTGACTCTACCATCCATCTTGCCCTTTGTTTGATGAATCCTCCACGCTGGCTGCAGGTCCCCGACTCGCTCTGCAGTTTGATTGTTTATGAGATAGATGAGTCGCTGCCTCCCTCTCTCCCTCCCTCCCTCCTTTCATTGACAGCTATGTCAGTGAAACACCGCAGGTCAGACTTGTCTGCTTGGGCTGGGGCTGGCAGAGATTTGTTGGGTCATCATCTCTGGTGGCGCGGACACAAAAACATTCTGGAAGCTTGATGGAGGTCGGAAAAAAGCTCCCCCTCCGTCCTAGACCTCCAGCAGGTCAAGGGAGGAATCCCCATCCAGAGACAGGCAGAGCCCTCCCAAACGAGCATCCTCCAGGCAAATGGGAGAGTGGAGAGAGCCCTGAAACCGAAGGCAGTGGTTCTGGGCTCAAATTCTACCTCTCCCACTTCTTACCCAGTTCATTCTCTCTTTTTAATTTTAATGAATTTAATTTAATCACTTAGCTAATTCTCTCTTTTCCTCATGTTTTCTCATCTGTGATACGAGGGGATTGTCTGAAGTTATCTCCAGGGTCTCTGGGATTCTCCGAAGGGTTCAATTCTAAAACCAAATGCCACCGCCTAGGAACAACCTTTCGGATACTGACTCCCAGGACTTTGGGGAAGTTTCCATCATCTATGGTGGTGGTTCCCAAACTGTTTTGGCCTACCAGAAAAAATGTTACTTAGCCCCCTGGAAATTATGAGAAACTGTTTATTGAGCTCAGAATAGAATGTAATACAAAAAAAAGTGTGGCCATCACCGCCTCCCCGGATCTCTGCAGCACCCACCAGGGGGCGGTGGCGCCCACTTTGGAAATCACTGATCTATGGCCACAGAGGCAGCCCCTTCTGCCATTTTCTTCTCTCTTCTCAAAAAGGAAAGATTCCAGAAAATGCATTCAGCCTGGATTTCCTGAGAACACTAGAGCCTCTGCTCATTCCCATATGGGATCCCATCAGTAGGGATGATCAGGAGCTGGAAGTCTAAATCTCTAGAGAAAGAGACAGAGGCCTTGAGAGGGGAGGCCACGTACTCAAGGTCACCAAGATGGGAAGTGGAAGAGCTGGAATTCTTTCTACCCCATCCCACTGCATCTCAAGCGGGTTATTTACGTATTTTGAAAATCCAGGCATCTCTGACAATCCCACTGTCCTCTGGCATGGCCAAACCATTACCAGGGTTCTGGGTCCAGTTCTGGAAGCGATGATTTAGAAAAGACACTGATAGGCTCAAGAATGTCCAGTGCTGCAGTACCAGGATAGCGAAGGGCCTCGGGTCTGCCATGTGAAGATGGATGAAGGAACTGGGAGTGTTTAACCTGGAGAAGAGAAGGAGGCACTGCCGCTGGCCGTGTTCAGGCACCTGAAGGACTGTGATATGAAAAGGGGACGGATGTGTCTTGTTTGGACCCAGGGGGCTGAAGCAGAGACCATGGGACAGGGAGAAGCAGTTACAAAGAGGCCAATTTTGACTTGATGTCAGAAAAAAATGACATCCGAAAGCTGAATGGGCTCCTTGGGAAGTGGTGGGCTCCCCCTCAAGCAAGCAACCAAGCAACGTTTATTCAGTATCGACCAGGCGCTGGGCACTTTGCTAAATGCTAGGGATACACGAAGAGGAAAAATACAAGCCCCTGCCCTCAAGGAAGTCATGGTCTAAGGGAGGAGACAATTCGCAAACAAATATTACAAAGCAAGCTATATATAGGATAAAGCATAAATAATTAACAGAGGGAAGGCACTTAAGAGGACGGGGGAAAGTTTCCAGTAAAACACAGGATTTTAAATGAGATTTCAAGGAAGCTAGGGAGGTCAGTACATAGAACAGAAGAGGGAGAGCATTCTAGGCATGGGGGGGCAGCCAGAGAAAATGTCCAGCCAGAGAAAATCACAAAATTAATTACAAATTAATGTTATTGGGGGCAGCTGGATAGCTCAGTGGATCGAGAGCTAGGCCAAGAGATGGAAGGTCCTGGGTTCAAATTCAGCCTGAGACACTTCCTATGATCCTGAGCAAGTCACTTAACACCCCAGTGCCTAGCCTTTACCACTCTTCTGCCTTGGAACCAATACACAGTACTGATTCCAAGATGGAAGGTGAGGGTTTTTTTTTTAAAAAAAGAACAAATTAATGCTATCTAATCTCAACTGGGCCCTCACTGCCATAAGGCCAACTTTCTTTTTTTGTATGTGATCTGAAAAAAATTTTTATTTATTTAATTAATTAAGAATATTTTCCCACGGTTACATAATTCATGTTCTTTCCCTCCCCTTCCCCTACCCCCTCCTGTAGCCAACGAGCAATTCCACTGGGTTTTACAGATGTCGTTGATCAAGATCTATTTCCATATTATTAATACTTGTATTAGCGTGATCGCTTAGAGTCTGCATCCCCAATCATATTCCCATCAACCCATGTGATCAATCAGTTATTTTTCCTCTGCGTTTCTACTCCCACAGTTCTTTCTCTGGATGTGGAGAGCTTCTTTCTCAAAAGTCCCCCAGAATTGTCCTGGATTCTTGCACTGCTGCTAGTAGAGAAGTCCATTACATTTGATTGTGCCATAGTATATTAAGGCCAATTTTCTATTCCTCCCTAATTGACTTGCTTTCACTCACACTCTCCAAAGTAGACATTTCAAACTGTGTCTTCTTCACGTTCTCCGTGTTGCCTCCTCTAACCATCCTTTCAGCTGAGAGCCTGGAATTTATATTTTGGAAGTAACCTCAGCCCCTGTGGCCTCTCCCTCTACTTGGATGACTCCTCCAGGACACTCAGGCTCTCAACTGACTCTATAGGATGCACTCTGGACTCTCTACTATGTCCCCTCATTGACTACCTTTATTCCACCCCATCTCCCTTTCAGCTTTCTTGGACACCTGGCCTTTCCACATTCACCTGTGAGCTCCTTGAGGGAAAGGTCTGTTTTTCTTCTTGTGTTTTTATTCCAAGAACTTAGCAATGTACTTGGCATATAGTAAATGCTTAATAAATACTCATTGACGGACTGACTGACCAGTGTGAAAGGGAATTCTTTATTCTCTTTGTCTGTTTTAAATCAATTTACCAAAAACTTAAACACCTCTACTTAACACTTAGTCACTTACTAAAATAGGTGACAACTCCAGAAACTTGTGAATCCTTTCATAAGAGTTTACACTCTCAAAAGATGAGAGGTGGATCCTACAGACACTGCCCCCCTGTGCAGTGCTAGGCAATTTGGAAGCTGTGATTGGCCCCTGCGAAGATGGGAAGGGACAGGAAGTGATGTGGGAAAAGGACTATAAAAAGTCCTGAAGTTCTTGTCCAAGGAGTTTTTGGCTTGAATCCTCAGCTTGGAGCTTCTGCTGGTGACCTTCCTTTTGAAGGTAGCTTTGGATTTGGACCTCAATTTCGACTTGGGTGAGTGAATAGCTGGCCTTCCCTTCCTGGCTTCTGGAGAGATTAGTTCCAGAGAGGCCTCCTTCTCCTGAAGGAGGCTGAGTTGCTGGAATCTTTGTATAAGACATCACCAGGTCCTCTGGCAAACTAAGACCCTTGCACAAAAGCTGATGGAGTCCTTGACTCTGAGTTGAATAGAACTGGATTGAAGCCCAATCTCTGACATTTACTAGCTTGTGTGACTATTGGCAGCTCTGAACCTGAATTGTCCATCTATAAAATGAGGCTAGTGTGCCATAGAGGATGGGGATCTAGCCTTGTAACCAGGACGATATGGGTTCAACCTGACACACTCTACTTATGTGACTGAGAAAATCACAACTTCTTAGTGTTCTAGAGAGCTCTCTAAGATTATGAATTGCTAAGAAGGTGGCAGTTTAGGAGCAGTTAGTAAGTATAGTGGATAGAGAGCCAAGCTTGGAGTCAGGAGGACCTGGATTCAAATCTGGCCTCACACACTTCCTAGCTGTGTGACTCTGAGCAAGTCACTCAACTCTTACCTTGCCACTCTTCTGACTTAAAATTGATACTAAGACAGAAAGCAAGGATTTGAAGAAGAAGAAAGTAGCAGCCTGCATTGGTACAGGAAGTTTCTTCATCAGGATGCTCCTTAAACTAATGAAACCACAAGTCCCTACTCTCTACTAAGGGGTACTTTAATGTCTCTATGGCTTGTCATTTCTACCTCCCAGGATTGTTGTGGGAATATGAGATCATACATGAGAAGTACTTTGCAAACTTTTAAGCCTCATAGAAATGCCAGTAGTCACTGCCATTGCTATTACTTCAAGGAAGTCTGGAGGACAAGGGGAATTTGTCAGTGCCCAATGGAGAAGTGGTCTTTGGTTTCCTGTCAGTGCCAAGTGACTCTTACCTACACTCAAGTAGTCTCCTAGAAGAGAAGATCAAGGGACTTGAGAAAGACCTCTCTGCTCTTGAAGTTATCAGGGAAAATGGAGCACTCCTTTAAAAGATGAAAGGTAGAACTATAGAATCATGGCCTTAGAGCTAGAAAGGACCCCAGAACCCTTCTTTTTTACATGTGAGGAAACTGGTAGGGAGCAAATAAATGACTTGCCCAGGATCACTTAGCTAGTGTCAAATGTCAGATCTGTGGGATCTTGACCTCTCTGAGGAGGTTAGAGGGTAAAAGAACATGACAGATAGAAGGAAGGTTCCAAGAAGGCTCACTGACCTCTTGGAGACTTATCTCCAATAGCTACGAGGTTCTTCATGCAGAGGAGAGAATTCTCAATTCTCAATTAAGCATTCTCAAGAGGGAAGCAGCTCCTTGCCTTCTCAGGAATGAGACTATCAACCCACAGATGGCATCATGAGTGACATCATCCACTTAGGGTGAGAGGAAGAAGGGACGAGTGGTGGTGATCAGTGATGGGCACCGATTTCTCTCTTGTTGATTTAACATTTACAATAGAGACTTCTGCCACGTTCCAAGGACTCGTATCTGGGATGTGACAGGCAGACCACCTCCTCACATGATTCTGCCACAAAGAAGCTTCCCCTGGTGTTCTTGTCTTCTCTCCCTCCAATAGCCTATAAGCTCCTTAAGAGAATGTGCTGTTACATTTTTGTCTTTGTGTCCCTGGCACCTAGACAACACCTGGCACATAGAATGTGCTAATAAAATGCTTATTAAGTTGGATTTCAAACTACTCAGCTCTTTGATCACAGTTAAAGGAAAAAACTAGGGAGCACAAAGAGTCTCTGGCTGTCCCTGTTTTTCTCTGCTCCCTACAGGGGTAGTGGTAGAGATTCTATCTCCTTGCCCCCAGCTCGACTGCCCTGCCTTCTCAAATGTGCTAACATCTATATGGGCAAGGACTGTTTCTTTGTATCCCCAGCCCTGGACACAGGTCCACAGAAGGAGCTTAGATATGTTTGTTGAATTAAATTGAAACCACTAATCTAGAATATACTGTCTCCCTCTAAAGCAATTCTATCAGTCGGATAAATATTGTCTCCCACGGTGGCTGATGCTGACCTAAAGCACCTTGGATAATTCCTGGGGGGAAATTGCTACCGAGAATGATTGTCTCAAAGCAGAACTACAATTCCACCCTGGGCGTCACAATTCAGGGAGAACTCGGGGAGAGCTGACAACTTGTCAAGGGAATCCATCTCTGATAATGGTGACAGTCAGGGGATGGAGTGGCCGACAAGAGCCATTGGCCCTCCAGAATCTGACAGGTATCGACCGGAAAATCGCCCAAATGGAAGAAGCAATTGGAAGGAGGGACCGATGAGCATTCTGAAGGGACCACACAGAGTCTGGGGTCTGGGAGCAGCAATGGGATGTGAAGGTGTTTCTAGAGACTGCAAATGCAGACACCAGAAAAACCATGGAGTCCATCCATCTGGGAGAACAGAGAGGGTGCTAGATTTGGGGTCCAAGGATCTGGGCTTAAATTCTGCTGCTGCCATTGACTACCTTTGTGATCCTGGAGAAGTCACTTTACCTCTCCAGGCTTCCGTTTCCTTATGTGTAAAATAAGGAAACTGAGTTGAATGGCCTCAGAGGCCTCTCTGAGGGCTAAACCTACAATGTTTGAGCAAACCTCTTCCCCTCTGATGTGAGGATCAAATGAGAAGATATTTGTAAAGTGCTTTGAAAACCCGAAAGCATGATATAAATGCTAGCTATTATTCATAATAGCTACTAGGCATTTAGTACTTGGGCTGCTAGGGGGTGCAGAGGATGGAATGCTGAGCCTGGAGTCAGAACATTTTTGTTATTATTCATTCACTTCAGTTGTGCCTGGCTATTGATGACTCCTTTTGGCAAATATAATGGAGTGGTTTGCCATTTCCTTCTCCAGGAGTAAGGAAGACCCAAATTCACATCCAGCCCCAGACATTTACTAGCTGTGTGACCCTGGGCAAGTCACTTCATCTTGTTTGCCTCAGTTTCTTCATCTGTAAAATGAGCCGGAGAATGAAATGGCAAATCATCGAAGGATCTTTGCAAAAAAAAAACCCTCAAATGGACTCCTGAAGAGTTGGACCGAATTGAAATGACTAAAAGACAACAACACGTAGCACTTACTACATACAGACCAAGCCTTAGATTGGGGACTATTCGAGCTGAAAAGGCACCTTAAAAGAAGGAATGTCAGGATTGGGAGAGCCTCTAGGACATGGGATGCTGGAGCTGAGAGGGACTTTAGAACCCAGAACACTGCCATGTCCATTGAGCTAACAGCTCTTGTGAATTCTTCCTCTGCACGTCTTGTTTTTGTCCCACTGGTTCTCTCAGATGGCCACCACTCACGAGCCCTCCCTTGGACTATTGCAGTGTTCTCACTATCGCTCGGTCTCTGTGCTTGGGTCTCTCTCCTCCCTCTAATCTGGCCTCCACACAGCTGCCAAAAACAATCTGTTCCAAGCGCAAGGCTGACAATAATATCTCCCTGCTCAAGGAACTCCGATGGCTCCCCTTGCCTCCAGGATAAATTGCAAACTCCTCACCTTGACATTTAAAGCCCTTCACAGTTAGCTCCATCCTGCCTTGCCAGACATTTCACATTCCTCTCCTCTCCACATCCTAGCACTCTTGCCTATTGGCTTTTCCTCACACATGACATTTCATCTCCCCCCTCAGCCCACCCCAATCCCCATGCCTGAATGCTCTCCCTCTTAACCTCTGCCTTCTAGAACCCCTAATCTTTCTTCCAGGCTTCACTTATATGGCGCCTTCTATGGGAAGCCTTTCTGAATTCTTCTGATTGCTGGCACCTTCTTGCTCCTAAAATTATCTTGCCTTTACCTACCTCGGTCCCCCAGTAGAATAGAAACTTCTGGAAGGCTGGGACTGGGTTTCCTTTTTGTCTTTGTCTGCCCAGCCCCCAGGACAGCGTTTGTACCCAATAAATGCTCATTCGACTGAATTGAAACACGGAGTGCCCGATTGGAAGGACCCTTAGAGATTGGCTCCTGCCTTTCCTTTTACAGATGAGAAAAAGGAGGCTTAGAGAGATGGAGGCATTTTTTCAAGGATGCCCAGCTAGTTGGTGGCAAGGCTGAGACTATCCCCCAAGCCAGGGCACTGGGCTGATCAGGGCTAGGAGCCAAGGGAAGGCTCTCACACTGACCTCAGTCAGGGAAGTAGGAGGACGGGGAGCCCTGATGCAAGGCATTCGAAGGGATGGCAGGTCTGGGCAAGCCAGCTCGGCCAGGCACAGACTTCAAAGAGTGGCTCAAAGGCTGGATCCAGGAGAGCGGTCCCCTACCAGCTATAGCCTCTGAGCCTGCTCAGTATGGGCTGCCCCAAAAGCTCATCCCGAGGGATGGGTCTCCTCACTCTTCTAGACCTTGCTCTGCCACCTACTGGTCATACCGGACTGGAACTAGGGCTGGGAGCTGGGGCTTTGTCTGCCAGTGGGAAAATCAGAGGGGCCGGGTCAGCACTTTCAGGGCTTCCATGACACAGAACCAAAGGAATCGAGTAGCTTGTCAGCAAGAATCGTTGGAAAGATCCCAATCTTCTAGATGGTGGCTTCTTGCCCATAGTGGCCATGACTTCCCAGGAGCCTAGGAATCTCTGCTGCCACCTCCACCATGACCTCCCAGAGTGATTCAAGCCATGCTCCTTGCCTTGGAAATAAAAATTGTTAGTAATAGTGGCCGTCCAGTCCTCACTTGGGCTGTGCCCCACCCAGAAACAGAGCCCCCTCTGGTCCTATCTCCCCTGCCCTCAGCCCCCTCCCTGCCTCCTTCTCGGGCCTCAGTGGCCTCAGGTGGGGAGAAAGTCAGGCTCTTTCTCTTCAGTCTCCCCCAGTGTATGTAGGTGCCTCTCCCAAGTTCCTTCTGCTCGGTGTGCAACGAGCGGGTTTGTGGGTATACAGGGAAGCTGGGAGAGCTTTAAGTAGGTTAACCCCAGCCATGCCCCCCTGCAAGCACAGTCTCCCCCTCACTGAGTGTGTGCTCCCTTCACCTGAAATACAGCTGGACTGCGGTAGCAGGACCGGCGAGTGTGGTGATGTGCCCATGACAGGCAGCTGAGTGTGTTGGCGAGCCATGTGCCCAAGCATGTTGGGAGTGCATATATGTAAGTGAGCAGGTGTTTGTGCTCCTCCTCAAGCGAGGGATGGATGGCCACTTAGCAAGGAAGTTGTCAAGAGCGTCCTTCTTCCAGGCTGGACTAGGCTAGCCCTTCCCTTCCCACCCGAGGCTCAGCGTGACAATGATCCCGGTGGTCAGAAGAGTGAGTGAAGGAAGAGGACGCTCTTAGTGGGCTCACTCGGGGCTCTGTCCCCTCTTTGGCCCTGGAGATGGGAGAGGCTGAAGCTGAAATAACAGACCATGGAGGCTGAGTGGGGCTGCAGAAGCAGGGAAGCCACTGGGGACACTGAGGCTGGAGGGGAGGATGGGGAGGCAAGGCGAGCATGAGCCTGCTCTGAGTGTGTCATAGAACTGACTCTCCACCTTGCCCTATCCCACAGGGCTTTTCAACATGGAAGCACACAGGTCTACATGCAAGCCCTCTCACCATGTAAACTTATGCTTTCATATGTCTATGCACCCCAACATGCTTAGACACACAACACATCGACACACTCTCCAGTCCTGCTGCCACAGCCACCACTGCTCTAAATATCGAGCTGCATCAGATCCATTAATTTAATATTTCAGGGGGAAGATTGTGCTTGCAGGCGGGCATGGCCAGGGTTAACCTACTTAAAGCTCTCCCAGCTGCCCGGTTTACCTATAAATCTTCTCATTGTAGGCTGAGCTGAAGGTTCCTGGGAGTGGAACTAGACTAGAGTGGAAGAGTCTGGCTTTCTCCCCCAAATCCTCAGTCTGATTGGTCTTGGACCACTGATGCCAGAGAGGGAGGAAGGGAGGGGGCTGAGGGCAGGAGAGATGGAGCCATTATATGGCCCTGGCCTGGAAGAGGTACCGTATTTGAATGGACACTGGCCAGCTGAACAGCTGAATAGTGATCCATAGCAATCAGGAGAGAGAATCAGAAGAGAAGGGTTCAAACTCTGTCTCAGGCATTTCCTAGCTGTGTGAGCCGCTGTGGATTATTTCTAATTGCTTCCATCTATATCTAGTTTGTACCCAGTGGTTGGCATGTTGTCTCCCTCCTTGCACTGGGAGTTCTTGAGGGCAGGATGGGTCTGTCTTTTGCCTCCTTTGTATCCCAAGCCCATAGCAGGGCCTGATGCACAGTAGGTGTTTCCTAAACATGTGTTGACTGATTGAGCTTCCATTTCTATAATGAGTGGCTTGATGGTCCCTGAAGATCCTGCAGCTCTAGGTCTTCGATCCTATATTGATCCTCATGCCCAGAGTGAGAGAGGTTTCAGACGTCGTATCTTCTGCCCCAATCAGTCTAGATCCTTCAAGATTCTGCAGAATGGAGGGCTTCCCTGGGCTCTCTCTCCTTCCCCTTTCTCAGCTTCCAGTGCCTTCTACTTCCAAGAATATTCCATTCTTCCTAGAAGAGCATCCTCCAAAGAAAGGTTGCCCTTCATTTGATGGGCGTATCTTGCATGTGCCTGCATTCCTGTGTCCGCCCTTTCAACATGAGCTCCTTGATGGCGGGGTTGGCGTCTGTTTCTCTTTGTGTTCTCAGTGCTCATCACCATGGAAGGGCTTAAAAGGCACTTGTTCTTGCTGCTTGCTGGTCTTCCTTCTTTTTTTTCCCAAGAAGACCAGTGACATCACGGGGTGACGTCAAGTCTTGTGTATGAATTGGATTTCAGTGAGGCACAGTTGCACAAAGCCATCCGCCCCACTCTCGCTTCCAGAGTCATCAAAGTCCAGTGGCAAGACAAAAGTCAGGATGATGGATGGTGGCCCAGGATGCAGCAGGCGGCCTTGGCATCTTCCATGTCTGATCATGCTCTAAGCCCTCCACATGACCACTGGAACCAATTGTTCTCACCTGTCCCTTCCTGCAGGGAGAAGTCTTCACACGTCTGGGGTGGACACCCTCTAACTCATCCATGGGGCTGAGACCCATAAGTTCCTCTCAGCCTGGCTTAGTCTGTCTTCGGAGAGGATTTACCGCAGTGTGGCCACTGTTCACGCTCCAGCTTCTTGGAATCACAGGTGAAAGTGGAGTGCCAGGTGGGTATTAAAGGTAGACCAGCTGCCCTCCAGAAACGCGAATCCTCCCTGAATACTCCCTACTCCCCTAAGAAATGCTGATTTATTGAATGATTGGCCAGGAGAGTGAGAGGACTGCAGACCGTGCCCAGGAAAAGAGAAAGGGGGATGAAATGGGCAGGGGCAGCCTGGAGAAGAGAAAGGAGGATATGCCTTTAGACAGGCAGAGGAGTATTGGGACATCTTTCACTGTCAGAAGACAGATCGGCTTTGCTTCACTTGGATGCAGCAGGCAGAACTAAGAGCCAAGGGGCAGGGGAGGGCAGAGGCATCACAAAGGACCAACCTTAGTCTGCATGCCAGGGAGAACTTCTTAACCACAAAAATCATTCCCAAGCGGAATGGACTTCCGTTAGTGCTGGTGGCTCCTCCTTCCCTGGAGGTCTTCAGACAAAGGCTGGATGATCCCTTTGGGGGGATGGAGTAGAGGGAACCCTCCTTCACGGGTGGTTTGGACAGGATGGTCTCTGAGGTCCCTCTTGGCTCTGATACTCTCTAATTCTGTGGCTGAATGGATGAATCACAGGATGTCGTAGGAGAAATGAATGAAAAAAGACCCAACTCATCATTTATTAAGCATCTACTCGTGCTAGTACTAACTGGGAGAAATAGCAACACGAAGGCTAGCTATCTCTGCTGGGAAGAAGCTTATGTTCTAGTAGATTATCAATCCAGAAGGGCCATCATGGATCACCCAATCCAAAGGCTCTTTTTACAGATGGTAGAAATCAGGCCCAGAGAGGTCTATGGGAGATTCGAACTCAATTTCTGACTCCCGGAGCCAGCAATTGTCTTTCCATTGGGTCACATGCTTCCCCATAGAATCAGGGGACAATGGATCTTGCTCTGACAAATACATAAATGAATGCTTTAATGAGGGGAAGAAAGAATGTTGGCGCTGAGAGGTCTGGCATGGAGCCAAGGGCTGCCTCCTCCCATCCTCTTTGTCCTTGTTCAGTCATTTCAGTCATGTCTGACACTTTGTGACCCCTTTGGGGATTTTCTTGGCAGGGATACTGGAGTGGTTGGCCATTTCCTTCTCCAGCTCATTTGACAGATAAAGAAATTGAGGCAAACAGGGTGAGTGACTTGCCCAGGGTCACGCAGCACTCTATCCACTGCACTACCCAGCTGCCTCCATCCTTGGAGGTTTCTTTTAAATGAGTTGGGACAAATAGGGATTTGGAATAAGGCAGTGAGACGGATGTCAAGTCAGAATGTCTAGAGCCTGAATTCTGATCCAGCCACTAGCTAGACCTTGGACAAGACCCTTCCCCACTTGGGCCCTCAGTTTCCTCCTTCCTTGTGGGTGAATTGGATTTCATCAGCCTCACTCTCTCATCCAGAGTCATCCAAGTCCAGTGGGAAGACAAAAGCCAAATGACTGGTGGTGGCCCAGGATGCAGAGGATAACCGTGGCTTCTTCTGGGTCTGACCAAGCTCTAAGCCCTCCAGAGCTCTTCACAGGAGCCCCTGGAATCAATCGTTCTCAACTGTCCCTTCTGGCAGGGAGAAGTCTTCACATGCCTGGGGCAGACATCCCCAACTCAGTGATGGGCCAGCTTTTTAAAGAGGGGCCAAAGGAAAGGAAATGCTCATCTGTCAGTCTGTTTCTAAGGCGACTCTTTCGAAGTCTCATTGTACTGTATCCTACTCGTTGTAGTTGTCAGATTAGGAATAATGTTGCAGGGCCACTAGAACACTTCGGGGGGCCGCCTCTGGCCCACAGTTTGCCCATCACTGCCCTAACTCACCAATGGATTTGAGATCTCAGTCACTCAGAGTGGCTTTGATGAGAAGATCTCTAAGGTTCCTCTCAGCTCTCAATCCTATGCTGCAGGGGCAGCCGGGCAGCTCAGTGGATTGAGAATCAGACCTAGAGATGGAAGGTCCTGGGTTCGAATCTTGTCTGAGCCACTGCCTAACTGGGTGCCCCTGGGCAAGTCCCTTGAGCCCCATGGCCCGACCCTTGGAACCTTCAATACAGAGTATGGACTCTAAGATGGAAGGTAAAGGTTGGGTATTTTTTTAATCTTGTGCTGCTACCTGCTGGTTGGACTTGAGGGTGAACGTGGTGGGATGACTTGGGTGGGGGGTGCTCTTCCTGGCACAAGGCTCTTCTCATGGCATCTCAGGTACCAGGTTGACTTTCTAACCAATTATTTCAACCCTGATCTAATGTCTTTGTCAATAAATATTTATTAAACACGTCTCCGCACCAGCCGCCGTGGTGGGCATGTAGAAAGGAGCCACACCTGAGCACACCTCCCGGCAAAGCTTGGCGTCTCCTCCGGCCCCCAGCCCCGCCGATGGACCTGCCCCCTCCCACAGGCTTCTGGTACAGCCTGGGCCCCCCCGCCTGGCTCTGGGCCCCCCCGCCTGGCTCTGGGTCCCCCCGCCTGGCTCTCGGGTCTCACTCGCCCCCACGGGGGACCTGGGAGCTGCTCTGCGTTCTTGGCACGCGCCCCCGGAGGCCTCTGGACTGAGGGTGAGAGAGGACTTCTCGGCTCAGCAGCAGCAGGTGAAAAGTGGTTTTCTTACACCTTTCGGCAAACCTGTGGGAGGTGAGAATCCTCAGTGCTCTGGAATACATACCATTTGCCACCTGCCACGGGCCCTCGGCCAGGTGTGGAAAGGGACTCTGACTCCATCTGTGCCCTCCAAAGGGAGCCGGCCCCATCCGTGCTGGCCAGTAGTCATACAGCCTAATAGAGACGGGAGCCTGACGTCCGCCACATACTGACCCTCGACCCAAGCACCGGACGGAACAGAGCAGGCTCCGAGACTAACTCCCAATGGAGGCCAACCCTGGCCCCAGACGGAGCCCCGATCTCATCCCTAGACTGACCCCCCTTTCCCAGCCCCAGTCTGGGCCCTGCTCCCAGGTTTAGGCTTGATCTTCCTCTTTGTCTTGTCCCCAAACCGAGCCTGAATCTCAGTGTTTCAGTGATCCTGAGCCCCAACCTCAGCCTGAGCCCTGAGCCCCAGAGAGAGCTGAAACCTGGGCCCCAGGCTGACCTCTGCTTCCTGAACACGGTCCTCTCTTTCCCCTCCCTGCACCTTCCTGCAGGGCGCTCAGATCTCTCTTCCTGCTCCCTAATATACCTCTTGAGCTCCAGGCACGCTTCTCCAGCTGCCCAAAGGACATCTCGCCTGAACGCCTTCCCAAAGGAGAGGATCTTTCTTCTCCCCCCGTCCCTCTCCTTCCTGCCTTCCCTATTCCTGTCCTCACAATCACCCTGACCCTTCCTTCCCCTTCATCCCCACGTCGGACCAGTTGCTAACATCTGTTGGTTTCTCTTCTGCGCCGTCTCTCAAAGCCATCTCCTCCCTTCTAGTCCCTCAGCCACCACTCCAGGGCAGGTCCTCGTTGCCTCCTGCTTGGACGAAGGATGTTGCCTTCTGACAGAGCTGCCAGCCACCCCCTCTCCTCTCCCCCTCACCAATCTGGCCTTCATAATGCTTCCAGAATAATCTACCTTATGCACAGAAATGAGAACATCCAAATAGCGGCCAGGCTATTTCTACCCAACTCTCCATGTGCTAGCAGCCTTCCTACTCTCTGGAGCCCTGAAATAGCCCACAAGAAGTTCAGGGAATCATAAAATATCTCCTTCGAAAGGGACCTTAGGACATAGAGCATTGACTGGCAGAGCTGGGAGGAGGAGCCTTAGAACAGGGAACATCAGAGCGGACGGGGGCCTTAGGATAGGGCTGGAAGGGACCTTGGAACAGAGAGCGTCAGCGTTCCAAGGAACTTTAGAAAAAGACATGTTGGAGTCAGGAAGGACCTCAGAACACAGTACGCCAGAGCTGGGATGGGGGCTCAGAACAGTGCGTGTTAGCTCTGGGAACAATGACAGTGCCAGGAAATACTTTAAGGATTGCTGCATCCTGCCCCTCACCTTCCAGAGAAGTCGAATGAAACTCTGAGAGAGGGAGTACATCAACTTGTTGGTGATCAAGCTGAGCCTCCATCCCTGGTCTTCTACCTGCAGCCCTGGGCTATTTTTGTCACCAGGCAAGTCTCCCTACTCTCCTTGCCCCCCACCATCTGCATTCACTTGTTTGTGCTCAGTGACTCCCCAAAGTGGGTAAGTCTCTCTCAGAGCTTCTCAGGGCCATCTCTGCTATTCCACCCAGCAGGACCCTGCTCTCCCCATCCCACCACCCCTCCAGAAAAGGTATTTATGGAGTAAAAGACCTATCCTGGACCTACAGCTAGCTCAGCTGCTGAGCAGCAACTTGCGAAGGGTCGCCCCTCAAGTCTAACCTGGGCAGGAATGATCAATCCTGCCTAAGCTTCCTTCCTTCCTTCCTTCCTTCCTTCCTTCCTTCCATCCTTCTTTCCTTCCTTCCTTCCTTCCTTCCTTCCTCCTTCTCTTTCCTACCCCTCACACAAAGACACCATGTGGCAGGGGGTTGTAGACAGGAGGGGTCCTTGTTTAGCATCTCTGGCCTAAACCAAATAGATTCCATATGTCTTCATTCACGTCTGTGTGTGCACATGTGGATCTGAGTAGATATGTTCTTTAGGCTTGTGTGCATTGGTGTATCTGTGTTCCTGCACTACACATATGTGATGTACATACGAACACTCTGCATATTACATGTACTTGAGTGTCTGGTGTGTGTTCATGTAAGTGTGTGTGTGTGTGTGTGTATACACATGCTTGGGTGCCCTGGGTTGGCACATACCTGAGTCTTCATGCTTACATACATAGGTACACATATACTTTGTGGCCACACATGTAGCTGTGAAGTGGCAGTGGTGGTATGGTGTGTGTGTGTGTGTGTGTGTGTGTGTGTGTGTGCTCACTTGCTCAAGTAGGCACATATTCTCTTTTGTTCAGAGCTAAGGGAGAACTGAATAGAAGAGAAAGGCCCCAGGAAGCCCTCTTTTATAGAACAAGAGCCTGGGGACTAGAGAGGAGGAGGGATTGCACACACAGAGTCACACAAGCAGCAGTCAAGGCCTGCTGCTCCTCCCTGACCCAAAGCTCCCAGCCCAAGATTGGCACACAACCCTGCTCCTCCAAGCCTGAAGAGGCTTTCCTGAAAAGAGGAGAATGATGTGGAGACGGCACAGTTTAATAACAAGAGACTCATTACAGGAAATCCATTGTGACCTGATAGAGCCCACCTGAGGTCTGAGAGCCTGCGCTAGAGTCTTGGTGCCTCGGGGAGTCCTGCAGTGAGGACAGGGCAATGCTCGAGATCATTCTCACCCTTTTCCCTTGTATCCACCCACCTCTCCAGAGCCTGTGGAGGAGGGAGAGTTTGCCTGACTTCCATTCTGCTCCTCTTGGCAAAACTCAAGAAGACAAAGGACTTTCATTTTCCAGGGATATTAAGCAAGTTATCATAATTGGACTCCTCTGCTGCCTGCCATGGGGGTGTGGACATGACCCTAGGCTTTCAAAATACAAGCTCTTCCAGGGCACCCCATTGAGAAAGGCTTCAAGCATGGGCCTGATAATGGAATTTGGGCCAACTGGTTCTGAGGCCAGAAGGTATGAAATACAGCTTTGCTATATCCTACCCTAGGGAAGAGAGCAGAGGATTTGCACATCCCATGGCTGGAGCTCGAATCCCACCACTGACATTCACTAACTGTGGGATTCTGGGTAATTCCTTTAACCTTTCCAAACCTCTAATTCCTCATCTATAAAATGAATCCAACAACACCTGAAGCTCCTACTCCATAAAGCTGGTATAAGGTTCAAATGAGATAGCAGATATAAAGCAAATATGTACATGTTTTTATACTTATTACCTGTGTGCCCGTGGGTCAGTTCTATACCTTTGGTTCTCAGTTGCCCCATCTGTAAAGCAGACAAACTAGAACTAGTGATCTCTAAGCTCATATCGAGCTCTGTATCATGATGTTAGCACAGCAGAAACAACAATGGCTCTAGAGTCTAGAGGATCTGGATTCAAATCCTAACTTCATGAGAATCATGTAGAGAAAGGCCAGTGGGGTGGCTATCCAAGGATGGATGTTTTTCAGCCCTAACAATGTGGATCTTGTCTCCTAAGGCAGGAAGGATCCAGGAGCCTCCAAGCTGAGGGAGTACCACACTCTTGAAACCCCAGGCCCTTTGGCATGTCATGAGAGTTTTAATCGTTCTGCTTTCTTTCTAAATGCTTCTTGTGAATAGTCAGCAGGTAAGTGTGATTTCATCTTGGCGACTGGTCTGAGCATAGGGCATGGCTTTTTCTATATATATAATATTTCCCCTTTCATAATTTCATGATTCATAATATTTCATAATAACTACTTGTGACCCTTTACTTCTCTGAGACTCAGTTTCCCAATCTGAAAATAGGAAACAATAATCCTGCCTCCCTCACTAGGTAAGGTAAGTGCATTGCACACTATAAAGCATTATAGAAATGAAATTCATTTTCATTATTATACTTTATGGAAGCAACTGTACTCTAGCTCCTACCCCTGGAGAATATAAGCTTCTTGAGGTCAGAGATTGGTTATCCTTTTGTCACATCCCCAGCACCTAGCATAGTGCCTGGCATAGAGGAGATAGTTAGCAAATACCTAGTGGGTTAGACAGGACTTGCTCACAATGATCTTAGGAAGTAGGGAGCCAGCATGACGATAAGGGAAACTGAAGTTCAGGGAGATTAGGCGAACAATCCACTGGTGCAGAAACACGGGACTTTGAGAGTTGGAAGGGACCTCAGTGACCATCTTGCCCAACCTCTACACAAAAGAGTCCCCACCATAAAACGCCCAACATCTAATGGGTCATTCGGTCTATCTGAACACCTCTAGGGAGAGGGAGCTCACTACCTCTCTTGGAGAGAATGCTTTTGGACAGCTTTCATCATCAGGAAGCTTTTATTTATTTATTCACTCATTCATTTCTGTTATTCAAACCTAATTTGTCCTCTTTGCAATTTATATGCATTACCCCACATTCTACTCTCTAGGGTCATGAAGAACAAGGCTAACTCATCTTTTCTACTCTGCAAGTATTTGAAGCCATTTCGCATGTTATGTCTCCACTGGCTCACACAGATCATAAGTGTAGGAAACTCGATTTGAACTCGTGCCTCCAGACCTGTTCTTTTTACCGGTATTCCCACATCCCTCATCTAACACCTAGTCCGACTCAGAAAAGCTTTGCTTTAAAAGGGAACTCTTGCTGAGAGCTTCTCCTAACGCTGGCTCGCCTCTGTCTTCCAAGAGCTGAGGGCAGCAGAAAGAAGGCCCAGTTAATTGCGTGTTCCGGGTGGTGGGCCCTGCTAATTGGGTCCTGGTTAATCAGGAAGTCGCTGTGTGGGAGCTGAGGTGGGGAAGCGGGCATCAAGGGATGGGAGGAGGTCACGCACCCGCTCATCAGTTACACCACAGCCAGCCGGCTGGCATCAATAATTCACCAGCCACGAGGATGGTGGCGGCTCCAGGTTCCGGCACCAAGGAGTCGGTTTGTAACTCGATAGCAGCCCAGGTGGCCAGGCCCTGTGGTCATGTTTGATTCGCCTTGCAAGGATGTTCCAACCTGTAACTACAGGAGGGAGGCTTAGGCAGTGGTGGAATGCCAGCCAGGTTGAGGACTTATATATCCGTCCATCTCTGCCCAAGCCCAGCAAGTCTGAAAGCTCTCCTTGTAACCCCCTCCCTCTACCTGGACCCTGAAAGGACTTTATTCTCGGCCAGTTCCTGGTCCCATTCCACCTAGACTTTGAAACCCAGGAAATGGCAAAGAATGTCATGACTGCTGGGGACAGTAGAATATGGAAGATGAAATTCAGGCCTGGAGAGAGACCTAGAAACATAGACTGTGGGGTGGACTCCAGAAACACAGAGAACAGAGAATGTCAGGGGTGGGAGGAAGTTTAGAACAGAATATCACAAATGGGAAGAACCTCAGAGACCCATCCTCTCTTTGAACAAGCACTCGTTCTTATATCCTACCAGAAAAGGGGTTGTCTAGCCTCTATCTAAAGCCCTTCACTAAGGGGGATCTCCACACCCCAAGAGTAACCCATCCAGCTTTGGAAGATCACATCTTATTGTTAGGCTGTTTCCTTGATTGTGGGCAGTGGATAGAGTGTTAGGTCTGGAGTCAGGAAGACCTGAGTTCAAATCCAGCCTCAGACACTTCCTAGCTGTGTGAACCTGGGCAAATCATTTAACCCTGTTTGCCTCAGTTTCCTCATCTGTAAAAGGAACCAGGGAAGGAAAAGGCAAACCAATCCAATAAATTTGTCAAGAACACCCCAAATGGAGTCATAAAGAGCCAGACATGACTGAACAACAATGTTTCCTTGACCAAAATCGAAGCTTCCTCCTTGTAACTTCGACCACTCGATACTCGTTCTGCCCTCTCAGGCCAAGCAGAGCTAATCTAATACCTCTTCTATAGGATTGTCCTTCATGTCCTTGAAGACAGCTATGATTCCCCTTTTTCCAACTCTTCCCCTCCTAATTCTTCATTCCATCCTAGGAGTCTCTCTCCATTCACAGAACTCTCTCCTGGCCCACCTCTCTTCCTTGGCATCCCGGCCTTCATTTAAGGCTCAGCTATAGGGCTCCATCTTACAAAAAGCCTTTATGGATTCAGCGAATCACGGGACTCCCCGTTCTGGGGTCACTTAGTATTTTCATCTCATACATATGTTGTCTCCTTTGAAAAAATGTAAGCTTCCTGAGGGCAGGCACCACAGACGCCTTTTTGCCTTTGTATCCAGCCCGGTGCCTGGCACACAGGGGTTTCACTAATATGTGCCAAGGCATGCTATCCATCCCAAGTCTCTGACTATCGCAGCTACCTCCCTTGGGGCATTCTTTCATCTATCCGCCTCCTTCATCATGGAGATGCCAAGATCAAAACATCATGCTCCAGATGGGGCCATCGGGGCCAGAGAAGGACAGAAGACAGGAGGATCCTCCCCTCCTAGACCCAGAGCATGAAGCTGTCTTCTCTGCAGACAGGCAGAGATCGCACCAACCCAAACTAATCAATGTCAAACATTTCAGCCATTGGGAAAGCTCGGCTGGAGGAGGGTTTGGGGTCCCTGGAGAGCTTGGATTTCCACCATCACCTTCAGCGAGCTTTCTGAGAACCGTGGACTCTCTCAAGGAGGTGAGTCTGTGATTGTCAGTCCCCTGCCACCTGGCCAAGGGGCTGGGAGGTGCTGGTGGGACAGGGGAGAGGGCCAGTGGCAATGGGAAAGAAAGGGAGGGAACAAGCGTTAATCAGGCATCTCCTGTGTGCCGTGTACTTTACAAATATTCTCTCATTTGATCTTTTCAATAGCTCTGGGAGTCAGGTGCTCTTGTGCCCATTTTATAGTTGAAGAAACTGGGGCAAAAAGAGGTTGAGTGACTTGTCCAGAGTCACCCAATTGGTAAGTGTCTGAGGCTGAATTTGAACTCAAACTCTGCTGACACCAGACCCATCTCACTCTCACTGAACCACCCAGGAGGACACAGAGGGACACAGGGGGACGCAGACACAAGAGGAGTAAATGGCAAAGGAGACATTCAAAGGCAGCTCTTCTAGCACTAAGGTCAGAACATTTTCTCTTAACCATGCGCCGCTTCAGCCTCAGAGACCCTCCCCCTGGCCACAGCTTCTGCGGCTGAGCAACCCCACTGGACACACCCGAGACAATGGGCGACATGAGACCCAAACTAGTTTTGGCCAGGGACGTGCTGGTAAAAATTGAACGACCAGGGGCAGCTGGGTAGCTCAGTGGAGTGAGAGTCAGGCCTAGAGACAGGAGGTCCTGGGTTCAAACCCGGCCTCAGCCACTTCCCAGCTGTGTGACCCTGGGCAAGTCACTTGACCCCCATTGCCCACCCTTACCTCTCTTCCACCTATGAGACAATACACCGAAGTTAAGGGTTTAAAAAAAAAATTGAACGACCAGCTCCCCTACCCCCGATGTACACAACGCCCACTTTTAAGTTCAATCAGCATTATAAGCATTTCCCTTAAGTCTAGACACTCAATAAAACAATCAATCAAGCCTTGATTTGTGACACCTGCCAATTTCCGAAGTGTAGATGCTCATCTAGAAAACTTAACAATTGGATCTCAGAAGGCGATGAAAGCTGACAGCCACCCACTGCTGGTTCTACTGCACATACATCACTGAAGGATGAGATTCAACCGGGCAAGCCCATAGGGGCAGGGGGGGCAGGATGGATGACAAATCTGGAGACCTGGGTTCAAGATCCAGCTTTGCCATCCTCTGTTCTAAGGCCCCTCCCAGCTCTGCCATCCCACGTTCCAAAGTTACAGTGTCATAGGCTTTGACACATGATTCATCGAATCTCTGCTCCCAGCATGCCAGATCTAAAGCTAGAAGGGCCCTCAGAGGCCGTGTCCTCTTTCTGAGGTCACGCTGGTAGCCCGTGGCAGAGACGGGATCTGAACTCTGGTCCTCTGTCTCGAACTGTAGCCCTCCTCCTCTCTGACCAAGCTGCTGACCTCCCCAGGTCTAAGCTCTTCTTTTAATTCTGGGTGGTCAAAATTTCCCTGAGCAACGTTAGCCTTGGTCAGAGCCTGGCAGGCCTCACGGCTTCGGTCTCCCCTGGCCAGGGCAGGACGGGACCCCTGGGTCCTTTAATAGCAGAGGAATCCTCAGTGGCGATGGGAACGCTAATAATAAAATGTGAATTAGTGGTGGCGGCACCCCAGAGAACTGTTCACCAAGGCCATTTTGATGAAGTTTCCATTTTCAGATCCCAGCATGCCGACTTGGTAGGAGGCTCGAGGAGTTGTTTAAAGAGATGAGGGCTAGAAACAGCTTCCAGCCAGGGCTTGGGGGTGCTGCTCCGGAGCCCCGTGGCCCATCTACCCTAATTTCATTGATTTCCCATTCGCAGCCAGACCCCAAAGCTGTTGACTTTCATTGGCTCCTGTTGCGCCCAGCCCCTCTCCAGCTTCTGGGGAGCTCCAATTCTCCCAACTTTAATCCTCAACCCTGCTCCAGTTCTCTTGGATTGGACACCACCGAGTCCTTCCTCCTCATCAGGAAATCAGCACCACGTGATGGATAGAGCACTAGACACAGAACCAGGAAACCCTGGTGAGCTGTGCGACCCCTAAGCAAGTCCATGTAGCTGTCGACCCAGTGACACTGGCCTCCACTCATCTCCCAACTCGAGGCAGTTCAGTGGCTGTCCTCATGCCTAGAACATTCCTCATTGCCTCCTCCTGGCTTCCCTGACTTCCTTCAAGTCTTAGTTAAAAACCTCACCTACAGGGGGGCAGCTGGGTTGCTCAGCGGAGGGAGAGCCAGGCCTAGAGATGGGAGGTCCTAGGTTCAAATCTGGCCTCAGACACTTCCCAGCTGTGTGACCCTGGGCAAGTCACTTGACCCCCATTGCCCACCCTTACCAATCTTCCACCTATGAGACAATACACCGAAGTACAAGGGTAAAAAAAAGAAAAAACCTCACCTACAAAAAGCCTTTCCTATCCTTGTCGTTCGGTTGATTCATTGTGTCCAACTCTTTGTGACCCCCATTTGGGTATTTTTTTGGCAGAGACGGTAGAGCAGTTTGCCATTTCCTTCTCCAGTTCATTTTACAGGTAAGGGAGCTGAAGCAAACAGGGTGATGTGACTTGCCCAGGGTCACACAGCTAGTAAGTGCCTGAGGCCAAATTTGAACTCGGATCCTCCTGACTCCAGGGCTGGTGTTCTCTCTGTCCACTGCACCATCCAGCTGCCCAATACAGCTTTTCCTTCATTGATTCTCCCCTATTGATCCTTTCTTTATCTTGTTTGTACCTAGTTGTTTGGTCATCGGCTCCCCCACTAGATAATGGGCTCCTTCAGAGTCAGGACTGACTTTGGACATTCTTTGTGTCCCCAGCGCTTAGCACGTAGTAGGGACTTAAGAGGAAAAGCTTGTTGACTTGACTGTGATCTTTGCCATCTCTTCCTCCGTCCAGAGATGAGCAAACATGCCCAGAGAAGGAAAGAGTTAGCGGAGGTTTAGGCAGAGCAGAAACCAAAAGGTCTGCACTGGCTGTCGGACTCAGCGGAGCCATCAAATCCTGGCGAAGTGCAGCCCTGCGACCTTGGAGTCATTGCCTGAGTGGACTTCAGTGGGCGCATCTGTAAAATGGAATCATTGTCTTTACACTCTCCCTGCCAGGGGAGGCAGGCCAAAAGGCTGTAAGCTGGAAAGCCTCAAAAGAACAAAGGCTGCTGGTTTTCTTGTTAGCTTTAGAGCGGAGAGTGACAGAGCGCAGGATGCCCGGGACGGCGGCTGACATTTCTGAGGAGGATGCTCCGTGCTCGACAAAGCCCTGAACGCACGTTATCTCTGTGGAGCTGCATCCCGCTCCTGCAGGAGAGGCGGTGCACAGGTCATTGTCCTCGTGTTCCAGGGCTCGGCCAGGTGCCGGGGCTTGTCCAGGACCACAGAGGCCATTGGGCTGTCATAGCAGTTAGAGCCGCTGGAGCCCAGAGGCCATCTCGTCCAACGTACCCATTTACAGGTAAGGCAACAGAGGCGGGGAAAGGTGATGCTCCCCAGGGAGAGTCACACAGCTTGGAAAGCATCCGAGGCAGGATCAAAGGACCGAGATGGAAGGGGCTTCAGAAATCATCTAGTGCAGCCTTCCCACTTTACAGGTAAAGAAACTGAGGCTTAAAAGGCTATTTACCTTCCCAGTAAATGTCAGGGACAGGACTTGAACTCAGGGCTTCCTGACTCCAAATCCAGTGCCCTCGAAGCTAACTCTACCCATTGGTCTCCTCCAACCTGGTCAATGTATAGAGGAGGGGATTGGGGCCCAAAGGTGGCCAGGGACTCCTCGCCCCCAGGGACCTCTGGCCTCTTTCCCCGTCGGTGTGGCACAGAGTCAGATGACCTGGGCTTTAAACTTGACTCTGCCAGCGTGGGAGCGGGACAACCTCTCTGGGCCTCAGTTTTCCCATCTGTAAAATGAAGGGGCTGGACTAGGTGGTCTCTAAGGACCCTTCTAGCTCTGGGCCCCTGACCTTGGGCCCATATGGAATCCTCCTGAGACGGAGGAGGACACCCAAAGCCCGAGAGGCAGGGAGCCGTCCAAGGTCACAGGGCTGGCGAGGGGCCGAGCAGAGCTGAGAGCCGGCAAGAGTGGGAGCCGCCACGGGCCGGGAGGAGGCCGAGGAGGAGGCCCCAGCCGTGGGAAACACCACAGCGAGTCGGGTCTAATGGGGAGCCCTGCTGTGTGTCAGGCTTCATTGGTATTCCAAGCGAGCCCCGACCGGCTCCTGCGGGGACGGAGATGCTGCTGCCGCCTGGCTCTCGGCTGGCTCTTTCTCCCTCCTCCACGCAGCACGCAGGGAATTCGAACACGAGCTTGCTTTGGCTCCTGGGCCGGCCCACGCTGCCCAGAGAGCTCGGCCCACTCAGTCGGCGCTTCCCAGCACCCCCCACCCCCGCCTGTGCCAGATCAGACACCGTCCTGCAACTTCAAGAGCCGGGCAGTGCGGACACTCCTCTGCCATTTGGGCCTTTCTCAAGCTGGGCTTTTGGACGAGTCAACAAGCCCTTCTATAAGGGCCTCCGTTTCCCCGTCCATATAATGGGGAGGCCATTCTAAAGGATTTTATTTGTTTTTAAGCCCTCATCTTCCATCTTGGGGTCAGTACTGTGTATTGGCTCCAAGGCAGAAGATTGGTAAGGGCGGGCAATGGGGTCAAGTGACTTGCCCAGGGTCACCCAGCTGGGAAGTGTCTGAGGCCAGATTTGAACCCAGGACCTTCTGTCTCCAGGCCTGACTCTCCATCCACTGAGCTACCCAGCTGCCCCCTCTAAAGGATTTTAAAGGCTCTCCCAGCTCTGACATTTGGTGTTGGAAGGTCTGTGTTCTAAAGCTCCTCCGAGTTCTGCCACAGCCTGTTCTAAGATCCCTCCCGGCTCTGACATCCCCTGTTCTAGGCTCCCTCCCAGCCCTGACTTCCCCTCTTCCAAACTTCCTCTCAGCTCTGACATTATTCTAAGGGTCCCCCCAGCCCTGCCATCCCCTGTTCTCAGCCCCCTCCCAGCCCCGCCATCTTCTCTTCTAAGGCCCTGTTACCTCTAGGCTGGGCTGAAAGGTCCCTGAGGGCAGGCCTGGCACAGGCTGGCACAGCGGTCGGTGGCTTCTTTCCCTCCCCTCGCCAAGGCTTCGCCCCATCAGGGGGGCCGGCCTCTGCCCCCCGGGAGACAAGCGGTCCCGTCCTTGCTGGGAATCTGCCGTCTTCTGCTCTCGTTCCCGACGGGCCTCGTGAAAGCCCTGGTCCTGGCCGGGTCACTTCCACAGAAACATGGAAAGTCAAAGGGTGGCCCTGAGCCACGGCCGGGGCCTGGCGGACAGGCCGGGTGATGGGAGCCGAGGGACGGGCCGCCCCCCACAGGTCTGAAGCCAGAAGCAGCCGAGGACGCCTCTGAACACGGTCCCCTCTGGAGGGACGAGCAAACGAAGGCGCAGTAGATGGCGGAAGGGCTGTACGAGGGAAGGGCCCGGCCATCCCCGGCCCCGAAGCTGTCCCCCAACGAGAGGGTCCCTCCCGCAGAGGAAGGCAGGCAGCCGGGGGCCTCCAGGGCACCTGCACCCCGCACTGCCCGGGGGGGAGGAGGGAGCGGCTGCTGCTCACCAAGGCCAGGGGGGGTCGTGGCCTTCCCCTCCTGCCAGCTGCCTCCCCACCTGGCTGCGCCCCAGCCCCCCGCTGCTCCGGACGGCTCCGGCCTTGGCAGCCCCGCTTCATCCTGCGGGCAGAGGCTTGTCCTTAGAGCTCAGCCCGCTTGGTGAGGCGCCGCTCCCCGCAGGTTCATGGAGTGGGGGTGGGAGGGACGCTTTCTGGGGAAGGAAGGGAGCGGCTGTCGGGCTCCAGAATGGCCGGGCCAAGCCCAGGCACGGCAGGGACAAAACGCCCTTCCTCTCCCCTTCCCTCCCAGTTGAGAGTGGCCTCAGTGTGACGCGGGGGGACTTTCAAGCGGCTGGAAACTCCGAAAGAAAACGATCCCCTTCAGCCTCCCCTGCTGGAAATAGGAAGAGGCTCTGGACAATCCCCTGCTAAAGTAGGGGAGCTCCCATGACAGGGAGCTCACTCCTTAGCAAGGGGGCCCTTCTGGGATCCCTCTAAGTATCGGGGATTGCTCTCTCCCATAGACCCAGGACCTGCCTCTCTCTCCATGGATACTAATCAGAGCGCATACAGTAGGCATTTAATAAATGCTTGTGGATGGACGAGGCCCTGATAGCTCAAGTGATTGGCTACAAAGGTAGGATCATTTTTGTTGTTGTTCAGGAGTTTAGGCCGGGTCCAACTCTTGGTTACCCCATTTGGGTTTTCTTGGCAGGCACCCTGGAGTGGTTGGCCATCTCCTTCTCCAGCTTATTTTACAGATGAGGAAACTGAGGCAAAGAGGGTAAAGGGACTCTGCCCAGGATGGCACAGCTGGCGAGTGTCTGAGGACAGATTTGAATTCAGGAAGACGAGTCTTCCGGGGCCCTGCAGTAGATCATAAATCTGGAGACGGAGGGGACGGCCGCGTCGTGCCAGCCCCTTCGTTTTACAGAGGAAAGCAGCGAGGCCGTGAGGGTAAATGACCAGCCCGGGTCCGTAGCTAGTGCAGTGCCAAGATTTAAACCCTCGGCTGCCCATTTCCATCCTAGAGCTCTTTGCTGTGTGCCAGGCCAGCTCACCGGGGAGGGCAGCCTCCCCTCGCAGACAAATGATGGCCCATCAGAGAGGAGAGGAATTAGAGGCAGCCCTTGCCCCGGGCTCCAGGTCAGAATCATCAGAGGAGAAGCCATCAGAGCCTCCAATTAGCTTCCTGAAGGGGAGAAGGCGCTCGACAGCCCCGGAGAAGCCGGCCACCCAAGGCAATATCCCGCTGACACCGCGCCATGCCCCCATTTCCCATCAGCGCCATTCTGCCCCCTCCCACCCCGCAGGGATCCGCCTCTCCAAAGCTGCGTGTGCTGCTGCCCAGCTCAGAAAAGAAGCAGAGCCTCCCCCCCGCCCCACCTTAAGCAGCAACATCCCTTTCCGAAGGCCCTGAAGGCCGATCCAAAGCAGCGGGGTGCCGCCAGGCAGAGGCAACCAACTCTCCGTGGGTCCAGCTTGCTCAGAGCACCAACTCTGGATCCCTTTATTTTACAGATGGGGAAACAGCTCAAGGGCAGAGAGGCTGCCTTTCCGATTTAATAGCACCCAGAAAGCCCAATTATTAAGTAAAATAATTCCATACCACGAGAGGCTACACGCAGCCACAAGAGTAAAGTCACGCAGACGTGGCCCGAGGTCGGGGTCTCTTCCTCAGCCCGGACTCGCCCCCTCTAAGCCCAGCTCATCTTCCAGCCCATCCTTCTCCCTTTGGATCCTGGGAAATCAGCCTTTCAGTCGAGCAGCCGGCCTCTCCTGGCACTGCCAAATGCCAAGCACTATGCCAGCACAGGAAGGTGGGGAGACAAAAGTCACTGCCCTCCAGACACCCCGACATGGTCAAAGAGCAGCCTGCAGGGGGCAGCTGGGTAGCTCATTGGATTGAGAGCCAGGCCTAGAGATGGGAGGTCCTGGGTTCAAATGCGGCCTCAGACACTTCCCAGCTGTGTGACCCTGGGCGAGTCACTTGACCCCTGTTGCCCACCCTTACCACTCTTCCACCTATGAGCTAATACACAGAAGTTAAGGGTTTAAAAACCAAAAACCAACCAAACAAACAAACAAACAAAGAGCAGCCTGCACGGAACCCACCCAAAAGGAGCCCAGATAACTGGAGAAAGCCGCTGGGGGCTGGGTGAGGAACTGGCAAGACTTCCTCTAGAAAGTGGCACTTCTCTGAAGATTTTCCCACTCACACCAAATGCAGCCCCCACTGGATTAAAGATCGAGAGCACTCAGGGACCCCCACAGGTCCCCATGTCTAACCTCCTTCTTTTACAGATGGAGATACTGAGTCACAGAACGGTTCAATGACTTGTCTGTGAGGCCACCTAGACCATAACTAGCCAAAGTGGAATTTAAGCCCAAGTTCCTTGGCTATGAGCTTCCCCCAAAGTCTCTGGCGTTCTAATTCCTTTAGTTTATTAAAAAATAATGGCGGGGGGGGGGGGCAGCTGGGTAGCTCAGTGGATTGAGAGCCAGGTCTAGAGACGGGAGGTCCTAGGTTCAAATCTGGCCTCAGACACTTCCCAGATGTGTGACCCTGGGCAAGTCACTTGACCCCCATTGCCTACCCTTACCATTCTTCTGCCTTGGAACCAATACACAGTATTGACTCTAAGACAGAAGGTAAGGGTTTAAAAAAAAATAATAATAATAATGGCGGGGGCAGCTGGGTAGCTCAGTGGATGGAGAGCCAGGCCTAGAGACGGGAGGTCCTGGGTTCAAATCCGGCCTCAGACACTTCCCAGCTATGTGACCCTGGGCAAGTCACTTGACCCCCATGGCCTACCCTTACCACTCTTCCACCAAGGAACTAATATACAGAAGTTAAGGGTTTAAAAATATAAAAAATAATAATAATAATAATAATAATAATAATAATGGCGACGTGGCCTCAGGCGCTTCCTAGCTGTGTGACGGTGGGCAAACCACTTACCTCCCATTGCTTAGCTCTTGGCAACCCCAATTACCTCTCTTCTGCCTTGGAACCAGCACTCAGCATCAATTCTAAGGGTTCAAATTTATTTCAAATAAAACAATAGCGCGGTGTGGTAGGACCCTCCATCTGGAGGGGCCTTCAGAGACCGGTTCCCGCTTAACCCCCTCATTTTATAGAGGAGGAAGCTGAGGCTCCGACAGATGAAGTGGCTTAATTATGGCCACCTAACTACTGCCTGAGGCAGAATTCAAATTCAGGTCCTCCCCACTCCAGGCTCAGTGCTCTAGGCATGAGGCTACACATCTAAAGTACTGGGGTTTGGTCCTGGGTTCAAGGACATTGAGGAGGTGCTGCTCTGCACCCTTTCCTTCAGATGGAGATTCTGGGAGGAAACAGTCAATGGGAAGAAGAGGCTGAAGGCTGAAGGAGGCAAAGCCAGACAGACAGGAACAAAGGCGGAGGCCCTTCCAGACAGGAAGAAGAAGTCAGAAGAGGCCCAGGGCTCCCCCAGGGGTCTCGTGGGGCAGAGGCTACCCGACTGCTTTATCTAAGTCCAGCTCCAGATGGGCTCCAAAGCCCAAGGCACGTGGTTGGTCTCTGTGGCCTCCCAGCATACAAGCAGCCCCCCGTATGAGAAGGGGAGAGGCTGGGGGGGTGGAGAGCTGTGCCCGCCGCCCCTTGTCCTGCCCTCTGGGCCGAGCAGAACAAGCATCTCGCCTCCCCTTGCAGACCTTCAAGGACAACAGCCATGATCGCCGGAGTCTTGTCTTCCTCCCACGGCCTCTCGCACGCTCTAGTCTCTTCTCCTCTCTCCATCCTGCTCCCCCACCCGGCCACCCACCCAGGACGTTTGCAGCTGGTCGATGGCTCCACTCCCCAGAGAGAATTGGATTCCACCCTCATGGGGCTTCCGAGTCTCATTAATCGCCTCGGCGGGGGAGAGTAGTTCTGACTCTTTCCAATGTCGGTAGCAATCGCTGCTGTCTTGCTGTGTGCGCTTAGGAAAAACAGAGCTCAGTGATTTCCAAGAGGCCCTCGATTTTCACTCAAAGGATCCGGGTTCTAATCCTAGCGCCGGCATCGAATGCCCACGTGGGCCACCCTTCGCCTCTCTGGAACTTGGCCACCCCTCTAAGAGGCGGCATTGGGACAAGAGCGTCCAACCCAACTCGCACTACTTGCCCCACACCTTAGAAGACCGGCCCCCCTTCTTTTCTGAGCACGTCTCTGTATAATATCCATTTGCTCACTTTGTGAACAAGTCATCGCTGGCTTTGTGATGCACCCTGGGCAGGTCACTTGACCCCCATTGCCCACCCTTACCACTCTTCCACCTGGGAGCCAATACACAGAAGTTAAGGGTTAAAAAAAAACCCGATGAACTTTTGTTGTAGGGAATCACTTGGAATTCTTAAAGTACTATTATAATTTCCTAGATGCATTCATTCTAACATTCTCTTTCTTGTCTTCAATTTGGGAAGTGTTCACTGACCAATAGAAATTTCTATCCAAAATATTCATCTGATGGACCATCCAATTTTCCGTCATAGTCTTGACAATAGGCATTTTTCATCCACTTGATTTTTTGCAAGGTGGATTGTAAGGTTGACTTCTTCTGGGTGATTGTGGAGCTCATTAAGGAAACTCTTGAACAGTGATGGCAAACCTATGATACACGTGCCAAATATGGCATGAAGGGCACTCTCGGTAGACATGGGCTGCCCTCTGCCCCCACCCCACCCCAGAGATCAGTACTAGAAAGGCAGAGGGACTTGGGCAGAGCTACTCCCTCCCCCCCCACCATGTCTGACAACATTTTTTCACATCTCCGCCCCTCTGCCCAGCAGCCCAATGGGAGCACACAGTGGGTAAGGTGGGTGGCTCACAGGTGGCAGAACTGGAGTGGGCAGAGCTTTTGGGCCACTCCCCTTCCCCATCTCTACACTCACTGAGGACATTCCTCACTTCACCAGCCCCTCCACCCAGCAATGGGAGTACTTTCTCCCTCCCCTATTGGGGGGGAATGTCCTGGCACTTGATGGGGGTCATGGCATGGCACATGGTCTCTAAAAGGTTTGCCATCACTGCCTTAGAGTATGGGGTGGGGTGGTTGATATAATTAGCCAACAGAAGCATCCTATTTGTCATCTACAAAGGACAGGACAAAGTGGTTGTCATTCAGTTGTTCAATAATGTCACCTTTTTGTGACCTGATGGGCCGTAAGTATTTATGGGGTTTTCATGGCAAGGATTCTGAAATGGTTTGCTCTTTCCTTCTCCAGCAGATCCAGTGGATCAGGACCACTTTGCTATCTATAGGACTCCCCTGTTTCATCTGGTCTCTAGATGGGATATCAGAATCACTGATGGTAGGGAATATCTTGGGTGAAGACAGTATTAAATGATCAAAGATAAATCAAGTCAGAGCTCCAGTTTGTTAAGGGTTTAACACTTACCATGCACATTTCTCATGTGCAAAAAGCAAAAACAGTCAACAAGCATTTATTAAACGCCTATTGTGTGCCAGAAACTTTGACAGGCTTAGAGAATACAAAGACAAAACGGAGCCAGGTCCTGCCCTCAAAAAGCTTACATTCTAACAGGAGAGAAAACATGTATGTAATATATTTAATCAACATACATTTATTAGGCCCCAAGAATTCAAAAACAAAAGTGAGACCCTCCCTGCCCTTAAGGAGTCTGCACTCTATCAGAGGAGACAGAAGTAAAGCATCTCTGCCTTCACAGAGGACAACATGTCCATATGTACTCAGCCAATCGATAAACAAGAGCTTATGGAGATGAAGGGCTTACTATTCCCGAGCATCATGCCAGTCCATGAGGATGTAAAAATTAAAAAATGAAAACAATCCCTACCCTCAAGGAGCTTACATTCTCTGGGATATCACAACCATTAGTTTCAGGAAAGGAAACTGAGGCTTAAAGGAAGTCACTTCCCTGAGGTCACCCATCTGGCATAGGGCAGATTCAAGAATCAAAAGCCAACATCAGCACTGGCTAGTCTGTTTTCCTCTGGGGTGTTGGTGCGTGCTGGACAGCTCCCTTTGCTGTGTGGACTTCTGTGGGCAGAAGGTGGGCGAGGAATCTGTGAAGAGCACCCAATCCTGTTCCCCTGCCAGGTGTGTGTTTGTGTGTGAGTGTGTTTGTGTGTGAGTGTGTTTGTGAGTGTGTTTGTGAGTGTGTTTGTGAGTGTGTGTGTGAGTGTGAGTATGTGTGTGAGTGTGAGTGAGTGTGTGAGTATGTATGTGTGAGTGTGAGTGTGTGAGTGTGAGTGTGTGAGTGTGTTTGTGAGTGTGTGTGAGAGTGTGTGTAAGTGTGAGTATGTGTGTGAGTGTGAGTGTGTGAGTGAGTGTGTGTGAGTGAGTATGTGTGAGTGTGTGAGTGTGTGTGTGTGCGTGTGAGTGAGTGTGAGTATGTGTGTGAGTGTGTGTGTGAGTGTGAGTGTGAGTATGTGTGTGTGTATGAGTGAGTGTGAGTGAGTATGTGTGAGTGTGTGTGTGTGTGTGTGTGTGTGTGTGAGTGTGTGTGTGTGCAGGGGGGAGCCCTGCCCTGGCTGTCAGCCATGCATCACTGACCCCAGCCTCCTCGTCTCCCCGGTTGAGACTTGGCTCTCTTGGGTGTCCCTCTTGGCTCGGTCTTTCATCTCCGGTTTGATCAAGGGGACACATATGTTTGGTAACAGGGAATGGGTAATTTTCAGCAAACTCCGGGATGGCGCTGGGGATTTTCATTAGCTAAACTTCCCCTTCAGGCTCATTTCTCACTGCCTGCCTCATTTTTCTTTGAAGTCCTCCACCGAGGAGCTTCTCATTCCGGCTTCCAGGCAATCTTAGGGAACCGGATCCCCCGAGAGTGTGCCAAATGGCATTAGCATTTGCCTGGTAGCTCGGCTCCAACCTGCTCAGCCTCAGCCTGAGTTTAGGAATGTCCGAGGCCTGGATATGGAGGATGGAGGAAGGCAGCCTCCCCTTCTCTCCATGGCCATGTGTCCGAGGGGCGACACCCTCCTCCAAAGGGAGAGATTGGACCAGGCACTGCTGAGCTCAAGAAACCTCGATGGTTCTCTAGGTGCCACGAGGGCATGTCTGAAAACGCCTCAGCGTGGCACTCCAGGACCCCACAGCCTGATCCCCACCTACCTTTCCAGCCTTGCGCCCCCACCAACTCTCTGCATGCCCCTCCCCAAGAGAAGCTGAAGGCGCTATCTGCCCCGTCTTGCCCTCCCCCTCCTCTGGGCATCCGTCATCTGCCCCTTCCCCACCCCTCAGGCGGCCTCTCCTCATCTCTCTGCCTGCTGGAGCCTTCCTTCCAGGGATGACAGAGGAACCCCATCACCCACAGTCACCCCCACGTCCCGCCCCCCCCTTACGGTGCCACGTCTCCCTCTTCAAATACCCTCAGAGCACTCACTAATGGCTCTTTCCCACTAAAACAGTCTTTGAGATGAGGAAGACTTTCACAAACCGAGTTTCATTCTATGTCAGAGCTCTGAGGGGGCTTAGAACAGGGAATGTCAGAGCTGGGAGAAATTTTAAAGACCATCTATTAAAGCCCTCACCTTCCGCCTTAGAATCCATACTGGATATGGGCTCCAAGGGAGAAGAACGGTCAGGGTAGGCCATGGGGGTCAAGTGACTTGCCCAGGGTCACCCAGCTAGGCAGTGTCTGAGACCAGACTTGAAGCCAGGACCTCCCACCTCCAGGCCTGTCTCTCTATCCACTGAGCTACCCAGCTTCCCCTGAGACCATCTATTTTGACTTTCTCATTTTATAGATGGGGAAACTGAGGTCCAGAGTATATGAATGACTGCCAGCACCCCATAACAAGCTGCCAGACGAGATGAGACTAGAATCCAGACTTCGTTCCAGGGCTTTTCTGTCTCTTCTCCTTCCTCCCTGTTCTCAGGCAGAGAAGTCCAGGAGCTGCCCGGGCCCTCAGGCTCCTGCAAGGAGAGGCCTCTCCAGTCAGTGCCAGCCAGTCAGCCCTCAGAGGGCTCGTATGTCTCCTTTCTAGAAAGGAGCCACTAAATCAATCGGGCAGCCAATGTACCTGGTGCCAGGCGGCCGACTGAGAGCCTCTGGGATGCCCACTTGGCTAAATCCTGGGGCTCTGACAGAGACCTCACTAATGGCCCGCCAGGATCGGCTCTCTTCCCTTCTCCGTCCTCATTGCGGCTCCATCTTCTCTTGGGACCCCCAGCAGAACACAAGCCCAGAAACTCATTTCTCTCCCTAATAGGAGGCTGACCGCCCAGCCCCAACGGCCGCGAGCCGCGTGGTCCACAGAGCAACTGATTACGCCGCCGCCCCAGCAATTTGGGGAGTGTGGCAGCCGGGATGGATGGAATAGGATTTAAATCCAGAGCTGCCTCTTTCCAATTAAGCTACCAAAGAGGAACAGGCTCAGCTGGGAGGAGGGGTGGGGACCAAGGCGGGGAGGGGAATGAGGATGCCGGCTCAGCCCCGCCTGGCTCAGGGACCTTGGGCAAGTCTCATGACCTCCCCAAGGCGCTGGTCCCTCCTTGAGGAGGGGGGAGATGATTCTGGTGAGGTTGCTCCACTTATTCATTCCATAAGCACTGAATCAGCACCTACCATGTGCCAGGCACTGAGCATGAGGACACCGAGACCAAAATGGGCCCTCGAGGCACCATGATCCAGCGTTAAGAACACTGGATTCAAATTCTGCCATAGCCGGTAGAGGGTGGGATCATGGTAGCTCCTGCTTCCCAGGGTTGTTGTGAGGATCAAATGAGAAAATAAATATTAATAAAGTACTTTCTAAAAGCTGGTAGGAATAATAGGTGGCTGTGGGTGCCATAGTTCACCCAGCACCAAGCCTGGGATCGGGAAGACTCCTCTTCCCGAGTTCAAATCCAACCTCAGACACTTACTAGCTTTTTGACCCCGGGGAAAGTCACTTCATCCTATTGGCCTCAGTTTCCTCATCTGTCAAATAAAATGGAGAATGAAATGGTAAACCTCTCCACTATCTCTGACAAGAAAACCCCAAACCCTGCTTGCTTCAGTTTCCTCATCTATCAAATGAGTTAGAGAAGGAAATGGCAAACCCCTCCACTATCTCTGTCAAGGAAGGCCCAAATGGGGTCACAAAAAGTCAGACAGAACTGAAATGACTGAACAATAACGGCACTAATAACAAATTATTATTATAGTATTGTCAATTATGTTTATTTTCCTGTTATTCCATGATTAAATGTGTTGGACCAAAATGAATTATAATAGTTCATACCTATAGAGTGTGCTAAGATCTACAGAGTTCTTTAGCTATATTACCTCCTTTGATCCTAAGAGCATTCCTGTGAGGTAGGTGATTTAGCATCCCCATTTTACAGATGAAGAGAGTAAGGTTGAAAGGGCTGAAGAGATACTAAGCTGGTAAGTGTCTGAGACAGCATTTGAACTCATCTCTCTCTGATTCTGAGTCCACTTCTCTACCCATTCAGAGCAGAATTGAATTCAATGGTTCCCAAACTTTTTTGGCCTCCCTCCCCCTTTCCAGAAAAAATATGACTTAGCGCCCCCTGTCACATACTATCACCACCCCCTTACAGTTATTCACCACCCCCAAATGCACCTGTGGCCATCACTGCTACATAGATTTCTGCAGCACCCACCAGGGGGCGGTGGCGCCCACTTTGGGAATCACTGGTCTAGATGAAGATTAGACAGGCATTAATTGACTACCTTCCAGGAGCCAGACATAGGGCTAAGCACAGGGAATGGAGAGATAAAAACGAAACTCTCCCGCCCCTCAGGGGCTTACACTCTGATGAAGGGAGGCAGGTCCACAAAATATATGGAATGAGTTCAGAGAGTATGGAGGAGAGGGAAGAGTATCAACAGTTTGGGGTTGGGAGCAGCACTTGAGAAAGGTCTCATGGGCTCACCTGGAAGCTGGGGAATCTTCGAGGTAGCAGGACAGTCCGAAGGCTCCTGTGGGCAAGAAGGGGCCCAGCCCTCAGCTCTGTGGGATAGAAAGGCCAGTCCCCCCTCAGTCTACCTGGACATGGGCTCCCCCAAGACCAAAGTAGTCTGAGATAAGGGCAGTCAGGCCTCCCTTTGCTCTAAACCTTCTGTAAGCTCCCCATTGTCTATCCAACAAGAAGCTGCCCTGGGCATCCTTTCCCCTGGGGGTTAGACTACAGGGTCCCCTCCTCCCTTCACATCCTCTGATTCTGTTTGCCAGGAGGGAGGAGCTGAGGCTCTGCTCCCTTCTTCTGGGATTTCCCAGGATCCTAAAGATCTAAGTGGGCTGGGCTGGGCGGGATATATGGGTGACCCTCAGCCCCAGAGCTCTCATTGGACAGGAAGCAGAGCCAGCCACCTATAAATGAGATCGCCATCAACTTCTTCAGATTTTCAAACATCCCTTTGAGTTGGTGAGGACCAGAATCATTTCTCCCATTCTACAGAGGATAAAACTAAAAGCCCAGAGAAAGAAAACAACCCGTGACACATTTATTCTCATTCATTTTTGACTCTCTGTTATCCCATTTGGGATCTTCTTGGCAGAGATACTGGAGTGGTTTGCTATGTCCTTTTTCCAGCTCACTTGGCAGATGAAGAAACTGAGGCAAACATGGTTAAGTGACTTGCCCAGGATCACACAGCTAGTAAATGCTTGGAGCCAGATTTGAGCTCAGGAAGATGAGTGTCCCTGACTCCAGATCCAGAGCTCTATTCGCTGTGCCACCTAACTGTCCTCCGTAGGGCACTAAGAGCTAGCATTTCTATTATGCTTTTAGGATTGCAGGGTTAGTGAAGCCACTTCTGTGCTGGGCTTAGGCAAATCTCAATATCTTCAGCTGGAACAGACATTGGAGATCATTTAATCTAATCTTCTTCCAATTGCAGATAAGGAAACTGAGACCCGGGGGGGGGGGAGTAAGTACCTTGTACGTGGTCCTCCAGCTAGGACATAGCAAAGCTAGACTACAGGTCGAAGGCTCCTGTTGTTGAGTCCAGACCACATGAGTGTAAGAATGTCCTGGGTAGGGGCTGCTAGGTGGCTCAGTGTATAGAGAGATGGGAAGCCCAGGGTTCAAATTTGGCCTCAAGTGCTTCTAAGATGTGTGACCCTGGGCAAGTCACTTAACCCAAAACCAATCCTTCCTACTCTTCTGTCTTGGACTCAATACTTAGTGTCAGTTCTGAGAAAGAAGGTAAGGGTTAAGAAAAATGTCCTGGGACCCCTTCAGAATGTGGCTCAATGGCCCAAACTTGGGGGCCTGATGGACTGAACACTTGCTATCCTGAAGCATCCTCCTTGGCATAAAATATGTTATGATATGTTCTCCGCTCTTCAGGCTGTGACAGAAACAAAGATGCCCTCAGGGAGATTAGAGTCCAGTTGCAGAGAGAGGCCGAGGCACAGGGGACAGAACCTGTGGTTGTCAAGGTGGCAACTTCCTTCTGATCAAGGCAAATTGGTCTCTCCTTTCCCCTATAGTTTTACAGAGTTGCCTGGGGCAATGGGAGATTGACTTACCCAAGGTCATATCTCTAGAATGGGTCAGAATCGAGCATCTTCAATTCTGCTTCCCTGCTGTTGCAAGAATATAGAGAAAATCCCAGAATCATATGCCTGGGGTCTATGAATATATATTACACACCCTCAAGTGAGCCCCCATCACAGCAAGACACTTTAACAGCTCCCCCTTCTTGCTCACACAGCCGCTATTCCTGACTTTCTCACCCTTCCTCCTCATGGCACCCCCTCTCCCACCCTCTCGGCTGAGAACCTTCGATTTTTCTGAAAAGTTGAGACCACTCATGGATCACTCCCTCTCATCTCTTCCTCTTCATCCCCCATCATTCCGACATCTTCCCCCACTAGCTTCTCCTCCCATGAAGAGATGGCCCTTCTCCATGCATAAGTGATGCTCTTCCACCCCATCTTTGCCCCTTCGATCATCCCCCCTTTGTCGGCTGGCTTCTCCCCTCCCGTATCCCCCAGTCCCAAGAGATCCTCACTTGACTCATCCATCCACAAGAGCTCGTGCCTTCCTTTTCGTGACTAAAGGCGTTGAGGAGGCTGTCTGCACTAGATGCCTCCACTGTAATCTCACTCCCTCCTTAACCCCTTACAATCCGGCTTCCATTCTTGTCCCTCCACCCAAACCTCTCTCTCCAAAGTGACCAATGAAGGAGCTCTTAGTTGCCAGATCCAATGGCCAATCTCAGTCTTCATTCTCATTGACCTCCCAGAAGCCTTTGACACTATTGATTACCCTCCTCTCCGAGATACTCTCTTCCCTCCTTCTTTTCGAGACAGCCCTCTCTCCTGGTTCTCCTCCTACCTCTCCGACTGCTCCTTCTCTGATTCCTTTGCTGGATCCTCCTCCAGATCCCGCCCTCTAATCCTCTCAGGGCTCTGTCCTGGCCCCTCTCCTCTTCTCCCTCTGTACTACTTCCCTGGGGGATCCCATCGGCTCCCATGGGATGAATGGCCGCCTCTATGCTGACGATGTCCAGGGCCGTATTTCCAGCCCTAATCTCTCTCCTGAGCTCCATTCCCCCTCCCTGGCCGCTTCCTACCTCTCCGGCTTCTTACTCCCCTTCCTACACTCGGTGATCTGGGTACACTTGCTTCCTCCCTCTTCCTCCCTGGCTCCATCTCTGACTTGGTGTCTTTGTCCTGGCCATCCCGCTCTCCCTGCTCATCTCCGCCTCCTGGTTGTGCCGGCTTCCTTCAAGCCTCAGCTCAAATCCTGCCTTCCTCAGGAGGCCTCTCCTGGTCCCCGACACCTATCCAAGCCCAGGACCAGCCTCCAAGCTTAGCTCCAATTCTAGCTAGTCCATACATAGTGATCCACATGGCTCCCAAGTTTGAATGGGAGCTCTTTCCAGGCAGAGGGAATGCTTTGGCTTTTCTTTGTATCTCCAGTGCTTGATTGATGGAGAAGAAAGGAAGGAAGGAAGGAAGGAAGGAAGGAAGGAAGGAAGGAAGGAAGGAAGGAAGGAAGGAAGGAAGGAAGGAAGGAAGGAAGGAAGGAAAG
>NC_058130.1:782833369-782846649 GCF_016433145.1 Gracilinanus agilis | reverse complement strand
AGCACATGGGTTTCACAGGGGCCTGCTATGATGCTATGGATCTTACACAGGGACCTGCTATAAGAACTTGGATCTCAGGGGGGCTCTGCTGTGAGTACATGAGTGAGGGGGAGATCTCATAGGACACTGCTAGGACAATGCAATTGCCCTGTTATAAGTATGTGGATCTTTCAGCGGCCTACTATAAGCACATGAGCTTCACAGGGGCCTGCTATGAGCCTATGGATTTCAGGGACCTGCTGTGAATATTTCTTAAATCTTGAGAGAATCTCTTGTCAGCATGTGGATTGTAGGGAGAGACCTACTACAACAAGCCCAGGGATCTCATGGAAGACTTCTGTGACAGTATAGACCCAATGAAGAGTCTGTTATAAGCACATGGATTATATGGACACTCACTGTTTCACAAGAGTCTTCTATGACCTCATAGATGCCATAGCAGAGGAAGGGAGGAAGGGTAAGGGGAGGAGGGAAAGAGGGCAGAGCTTGTGGATGAGGAAACTATTACAAGTACATGCATTTTTTAGGGGCCTACTATGAGCTCATGGTTTTCACAGGGGCCTGCTATAAGCATATGGATCCCAGGGACCTACTTTAAGGACTTGGATCTCAGGGTTACTCTGTGAGCACTTAGAGTGTCCTATGAGCATGTGGGTTTTGCAGAGGCCTACTAAGAGCATATGGACCTCACCACAAACTTCTGTAAAATATGGATCACACAGAAGCCTGTGAGGAGCACACAGATTCTAGATTTTTGCTCAGGATACAAAAGAGTCAATGACTTTGGGGGCAGAGCCTGGGTTCAAATCTTGCCTTTGGTGTTTACTAACTATGTAACCTTTAGACAAGCCACCAAGCCTCTTTGGGTCTCAGTTTTCCCATCTGTAAAATGCAAGGAGTTGACTTAGATGGCCCCAGAGGTCCCTTCTGGCTATATGATGTCAGGATCCAGTCTCTCTGATTGACCTTGGACAAATCACTTTCCATTCCCCCACCTCAGTTTCCTCATCTGTTTAATGGGAGGCTAGACTAGAGGGTCTCAGAGGTCCTTTCCAGCTCTCACACTATGGCTCTACAATCAATGACCTCTCCAGCTTTAAGTTTTTGTTTTAGCTTATATTATTCTTTCCCCTCCAGACAAATCTGCCCTCCATGCTATCCCACCTCTGCACCTTTGCTCATGCTGAGCCCTTTGACTGTAGTGCCCTCCTTCCCTCCCCTCTGACCTGTCAGGTCTAATCCCAAAGACCCCTTCCTAGGTCCCTGCCACCAACAGCCCTCAGGGAGTGTCTCCCCCAAACCCTCCTCTTGTGAGTCTGGGGGTCATGCAGTGCTGATAGGAATGCACATTGGCTCCCCAACCAGGTGTGGACTCCCCGAGCTCAGCCCAAGGCTGCCTCCTCCTGGGTGTCCTCCCCCCTCCCCATGCCACCCTGGGGGACAAAGATGGGGTCATCATCGGGCAATTCTTGTTGGGTGAGAAGAACAAGGGCCCTCTTCACCCAGAGCTCGCTTCCGTGTCCGCAGGGAGAAGGCATGGAAGGGGGAAGAGCCCTTTTACCTACAGAGGAGGAGACCGAGGTCAAGGGAGATGAAGTGAAGATGCTTGAACCCTGACACTAGAAGGGGCTTCAGATCCTCTGCACCTCAGGAGGAAACTGGTGGGAGTGGGGTGCCCCAGGACACAAGCAGTAAGCACCAGAGGGAGGATTCGAACCCAGGTCCCCTGACTTACTTCCCGGGTGTGCCAAGCACATTCTCAGGGGGTCACAGCACACACTCTCACACTCACACTAGCTGGCTATTAGCCAGGGAGTCCAGGGGTTGGCCACCTCCTCCTCCCTCCCATCAGCGTCCCACCGCTTCCTCGTTGGTGGCTTCCAGAGCTCATGGGACACTGAGGCTGAGTCATTGGTGTGAACCCCAGGAATCTTCAGGGTGAGGGCCCCCAGCCAAGCAGAGCTCCTGTTAAAATCCTCTGTCCCCTCAGATCATCACAGCCACCTTGGAAGTAGAGCTATTAGGATCCACAGTTACACTGAAGGAGAAACTGAGGCACAGCAGAGATCAACAGAATGGCTGAAAGCTGCATACCTGAGGTTGTCTGCAATGAGATTCGAACCCAGATCATCACAACTCTAAAAAAGGGGAAGAAAATATATGAGAGCTGGGAAAGACCTTAGATCCGAGAACTTCAAGGCTGGAAGGACTTTGGAGGCACAGAATCACAAGCAAAAAGATCCAACCCAAATGTGGGCAGGAATCCCTGTTACAGTGCTTCCCACCAGTGACCATCTAGCCTGTGCTTGAAGATCTATAGTGATGGGGAGCTCACTACCTCTCCAGGCAGCCCATTCTACACACAAAGCTCAGGGAGCTTTACCTTCTCTCAATCCTGAATCTGTCTCTCGGCTCTGAGCTGCTCCCCCAGGGCCAAGCAGAGGGAATCGAGTCCTTCTTCTCCATGGCAGTCCTTGAAATAGTTGAAGCCTGCCATATTTTCCCTCTTCTGTAGGCCACGTTCTGCAGCCAGACCTCAGGGAGGGGAGCCTCAGGGGTCTTTTACTTCTTTGTGCTGAGTCATGGGCTCAGCTCTCCGCTCTGCCTCTTCCTCCCTGGGGTCAGGCACTTAGCTTTTGGGGTCTCAGTTTACTCCTTTGAAAAAGGAGCTCAACAAGCCTTTCACTATTGACCTTCCAGCAGAGTTGTGGGGAAAGGACTCTGCCAGCCTTAAATGGGAATGACCATGATTCTCCTCTTCCTTTTCCTCATTCTAATCATCATTATCATCCCCAGGGAAAAGCCTTCTCTTCTTTCCCACAGGGCTGTGCTGGTAAATGTTTAACAACTTGCTCTCCCTCCCTCCCAAAATGCCTACAAGATAGACTTTTAAGTTTGCTCTGCATTATTAACATTTTCTACGGAGACTTCCCTAAGTCATCTCATCAGCCAAAAGATAAATCAAAATCAAAAGATAAAGCCCAGGTGCTATTTCTCAATTTCCAAGATAAATGCCCCAAATTTAACAATTGGCTTTCTTGGGGGCAGCTAGCTGAGAGAACCAGGGCTGCAGTTGAGAGGACCTGGGTTCAAATCTGGCATCAGATACTTCCTAGCTGGGTGACCCTGGGCAAGTCACTTAACCCCAAATTGCCTAGTCCTTACTGCTCTTCTGCCTTGCAATTAAAATAGAAGTTAAGGGTTTAAAAAATGGCTTTCAAACTGGTATGACCCAGTTTACCACATCCCTCAATTTAACACCAGCTCAGGTACCCCCTTTCCCATGAATCCTGAGCTATAGAGGTTCATGTAGGACAGGAAAGACCCCGAAGGACTGGCAAAGGGCGATATACAGAGGAGCATGACTTCCATTCCTGCGAAAGCCTAGAAAAGATCATTAAAGGGATGCCTCGTGAAATAATAGAAAAGGAAGCAGCGATCACCACAAGCCAACCTGGCTTCATTTCAAACACATCTCATCGGACCAACATTGTTTCCCTTTTGGCCAAGGTACTAACACAGTCCGGGGGCGGCTGGAGATAATCTTTACTCAGATTGTAGCAAAGTATTTGACAAAGTCGCTCGTGTGATTGTTGGGGGAAAGATGGAAAGATACGGTCTCTCATGGGGGGCCGCGGGGATCCGTGCTATGGAACCTCTTTATCGGTAACTTGAGCCACGGCAGAGATGGCGGCATGCTGACCCGATCCGGTTAGGAAGTGTCCCTGCCCTCATGGAGCGATAATGGAAATGTCGATGGAGTCAGAAAATGAGGATGCAAAGCCAGTCTTCCATTGGCTCCTTGTGGGATGCAAGCCATGTCACCTGATGACTCTGGGCCTCAGTTTCCTCACCTGGGAAATGAAGGAGTTGGATTCAATGGCCGATAAGATCATGTTGCCTCTGGTGTGGTATCAGATGGGTTTATGATATACCTGGAATGTGCTTAGAGCTACAAAAGGGACACAGATGAAATGGGAAAACATTTCCTAGGCACCTACTGTGTGCTAAGCACCGAGAATATGGGAGAAAGCCCAGCAATCCCTGTTCTCAAGGTTCTCACACTTGAATAGAGGAAAGCAAAACAGTTAGTCATCACACATGTATTGAGCACCTACTATGTGCCAAAGGGCAACTAGGAGGCGAAATGGATAGAGTGCCAACCCTGGAGTCAGGAAGACTCATCCTCATGAGTTTAAATCTATGTGACCCTGGACAAGTCACTTTATCTTATCTACCTCAGTTTCCTCACCTGTAAAATGAGCTGGAGAAGGAAATGGAGAACTACTCCAGTATTTCTGCCAAGAAGACCCCCAAATGCGGTCACAAAGACTCAGAACAAGACTGAAACTACTGAGCAACAACAACACATGTGCCAGGCTCTGGTGATTCTGAAAGAAGGAAAAGACCGGGGCCGCCCTCATGGAGTTCACAGCCTGATGGGCGAGACACGTTCAAACGTGGCACTTGGCTGGTGGCAGAGGGGGCAACAGCAGGCTAGGCAGCACTGGCAGATGTGGCAGTGGGCAGAAGGGCAGGTCCAGCCATTCACCATCTTACTGGAAGGATGGACGTGGATGAGCCCCTGCTCATTCAGGACTTGGGAAGGGGCACGTCCCCAACCAAAGACTGCTGGCAAAGGAAGAGGAACCAGGCAGGGTCTGAGTGGGGCAGGGCTCTGGGCTACTTCCACAGTGGGGATGAGGGGGATTATATCCAGCTGGGAGGTGGCACTTGGGGCATGGAGTTGTCCCTTTCTGGGTGGCTCTGAGTGGGTGAGGGGTGGAGGAAAAGGGGAGCTCTCCACGGGCTCCCCATGATGCTTTCTCTGACTGGGGCAGTTCTGGGGAATCAGAAGAAAAAAGGATCCCTTCTAGCCCGAGCTCTGAGGGGCAAGGTGGGGGGCACCTGAGTTGGCCCTTGAAGGACAGGCAAGATTTCCTTCTTTTTCTTTGTCTTTTATCCCATCCTGCATGTGAATCAACATTGAAGAGTCAGCTCTAAGGCAGCAGAGTGGTTAGGGCTAGATCATCGAGTTCAGGTGACACAGCTAGGATGTTTCTGAGAGCAGATACGAACCCAGGTGTCCTGGCCTCCAGGCCTGGCCCTCTCTCCACTGTGCTAGAGCCGCCCCAACAGGCAAGATTTCAACAGGAGGTGTCAGATGAGACCCTTGGCCCTGGGCCTTCATTGGCTCACAGTGAGGCTGTGGCCAATTTGCTGACTGGTCAGGCACATGTGCCCGCTCCCCCCCCCCCCAGGACCCAGATATGCTGTCTCAGGAAGGCCTGTGATCGGTCCGGAACACTTTGCCAATTGGACTCAGGTCTCAGGGGTTTCCCCTTCAGGCTGAGAGTGTAGAAAACCCAAAGTCCTCCTTTAATCCTCTTGGCCAGCTGTCTCAGCACTCCCAGAGCGCTTGGACTCTCAGAGTATCCGAGCCGGAGGGGGCCTCGGGACCCGGAACCGTCGAGTGTGAAGGGGGAGGGGGTGGAGGCTGGCTCCTCCAGCCTTCAGAGCATTCCAAGAAAAGGGGGATTCAGAATGAGAGGGACTCCTCCCACCCCGGCCACTTTGGAGAGCAGCCCTGGCTCTCCCTGATGGGAAATTGTCGCCATCGTCCTCCTGGCATCTTCCCCTCATGGCCGGTTCTACCTGGAAGGGCCCAGCAGAACAAGGCTAATCCATCTTTCACAGGACAGCCCTCGGGATAGCTGAAGACACTCTCACAGCTCTTCTTCTTCCTCCCTTCCATCCCACTTCCTTTCTGCACCAGGAACTCTGGGCCCTTCCCCAGCCTGCCTGCCCTTCTCTGGACACTCTCTGGCTCATCGATGACCTTCCTATAATGGAATGGACACAAGCCTACGCATGTGGTTTGACCACTGTCTCCCAGCAGGACTAGCCTCTCCCTAATCCTCCTATAATTCAGCCTAAGATGACTTTTAATTTTGAGGCTGCCTTACTACCTTATCTGTCAATGGCACAGTGGGTCCACTCAGACCCCAAGATCTTTTTCAGACAAACTGCTTCTCCCATCTTGTACTGATGAAGCTGATTCTTCGGAGACTCCAAGTGTAAGGTTTATATGCATCTACATTCAGCATTACCTTGCTAATTCCAGCACAGCGTTCAAGGCTGTCGAGACCTTTTTGGATCCAAGATCCAGTGTGTTAACTATTGCCCAGCTTTGTGCCATCCACAAATAGGATGAGCAAGACACCTGCGCTTTTATCCAAAACAATCCAGGGCTCGCTGTAGATCCCTGAGGCACTCCCCTAGAGACCTGCTTTCACGTTTGCATGGCTACTCTTTGAGTCATTCCATTCCACCACTTTTGAGCCCACCTACTTGTGCTATCAATCATCAGGAGGTGCTATCAAAGGCCTGCCCTGTGCCCTCCAGCCCACATCCTTCCACATTCTCCATAGAAACAGTAATACAAGATTTCATAAAGTTCTTTGCTCAAATCTAGGTAAACTTTCTCCAGCATCCCCTAAAGAAGTCTGCTATAGGGGGCAGCTGGGGAGCTCAGTAGATGGAGAGCCAGGCCTAGAGACGGGAGGTCCTGGGTTCAAATCCGGCCTCAGCCACTTCCCAGCTGTGTGACCCTGGGCAAGTCACTTGACCCCCATCGTCCACCCTTACCACTCTTCCACCTATAAGTCAATACACAGAAGTTAAGGGTTTAAAATTTTAAAAAAAAGTAAATTGGACTTCTGAGAAAGGATAGCAGCTTCCTCTTTGAGCTCAGAGAAAAGCCACTTAATTGGTGGGGGAGGAGGGGAAGAAACCCAACCATTCTGAAAGCCAGCCTCTGAACGATTCTCCTTGTGCTCCAGCCTGACTGGACATGAGCTCCCCAATTCTTATGTGTCTTGGGAGCTTCCCTGGAGAGCTGATTATATCTTCAGACTCCCCAAATGGTTCTTTCTTTCCCCAAACAATTAAGCATTTTCCAGGCACTTGCTTTGTGTAAAGCTCTGTGCTGTGTGCTGAGAATACAAAGACAAAAGTGGAAATCATTCCTGCCTTCAGAACCCCACATTCAGCCAGGAGGACGCCATATATGCTCACCAGACACAGAATCTGTTGAGTAGGGGAAGAGCATTGGCAACTAAGTGGCTTTGGAAAAGGCGCCAGAGATAGAGAACCTTGAAGGAAGCTGGAAGGGGAGGTGAGGAGGAAGGTGTGCACTAGGCTCTGGGGTGAAGGAAGGGGGTCCCAGCCTGGGCAAAGGAATAAAGGAACGAAAGAGAATGTCAGATTTGGGGAACGGCATATAGTTTGGTCAGCATAAAGAAGGTATAAAAGGGAGTGATGCCTGCAAAGGAAGACTGGAGGCAAAGGGTGAAAGACTAAATGCAGAGCTTGTTCTTCTAGGAGCACAGGGGAGCTACAGAGGGTTATTGAAAAGGACCACACCTCTATAGCTACATCTTCTACTATTAACTTCTTTGCCTTGTTCTTCACCAACTTGTCTTCCTTATCTCAACTTCCCAACCACCTTTTCCTTCTCTGTGAATTTCTCTCCTTATTAAACCTCATTTTCTCTTTCTTTTCCAGGACTTTGACTTCTCTTTCAGCTCTGGATCTCCTTCTCCTGCTTCTCAAACTCCAAATATCCTTCATTTTAAAAATTCTGCTCCCCGTTCCTTCTTCTCTTCCACAGGTCCTTGGGAAGGAAGTTAACTTCCTTTCTCACCTAGGACAAGTCATTACTCCCCCTCTCTGGGACTCAGTTTGCCTCTCCATAAAATGGGACTAATCACTCCTTCCCTGCTTCCCATGGAATACCACATGTGATAATAGTCTTGGTTCTACCACTAACAGTGTAGGACTACACTTCGCCCTGGGCCTCAGTTTCCTTATTTATAGAGAAGAAGGTTGGTAAAGGAACCCTACAAGGAAGCTTGACACTGAGTCATTGTTAGAATCACTCAGTCTAGAGAACAGGCAAGGAAGCGACTACCTCTTTTCAGTGGAAAGGTGGGGAATTGCTGGTTCAGAATGCTGCATGCCTTTTTGGGCAGGGTCACTGTGCTGATTGGGTTTGCTGAACTGTCTTTCTTTGTTCCCAAGGAGTGCTTGTTTGGTGGCAGGGGACATGAGGAGATGAGGATAGGATAAAACAAAAGCCATCAATCAACTTTTTTAAATAGAAAAATATAAAAGAACTCCTTATCTAAGTTCCCTGGCATATCATAGGCAATCAGGAAGCTTTTGTTGAGTTAATGAATAAAAATAAATGAATGAAATGAATTAATAAACTAATGAATGCAACAATGAATTAATTACACAGAATTGGAGAGATGGAAGGGATCTCTTCAGCCTTCTAATCCAACCCAAATAGCAAAGGGATCCCCTCCATAATGGACAAAGACAAGTGGCTGTCCATCGTTTTCATGAAGATCTTCTGGGAGGAGAAATTCACCAATCAATCAATCAATCAATCAACATTTATTAGTAAACACCTACTATGTGCCAAGCACTGTGCTAAGTGCAGGGGATACAGAAAGAGGCAATAGACAGTCCCTGCCCTCAAGGAGTTTATAATCTAGTGGGGGAGACACATATATTTACACACACACACACACACACACACACACACACACACACACACACACACAATGCACAGAGTAAGCTCTATACAGGATAAATAAATAATTTGTAGCAGGAAGGTACTGGGATTAGCCTATTCTCCTTTGGGACAGCTCTCATTATTAGGAAATTCTCCCTGACATCAAGCTTAAATTTGCCTCTTTGCAATTTCCACTCATCACTCCTGGCTCTGTCCTGCGGGACCAAACAGATCAAAGCTAATCCCTCCTCCCCATGGCAGCTCTTCAAATACTTGGAAATATCCATCATGTTCCCCTCTGCCACCACAGTTCTTCCCTTCATCAGGCTAAACACCCCCAATTCCTTCCATCATTCTTCATGTGACACCGAAAGAAGACCCTTCGTTCTTCCGGCTGATCCCCCTCCGGTTCACCAATGTCCCTCCTAAATCTCAGGGCTCTCAACTGAAGCCAGTCCTCCAGATGAGGTATGAGGAGGGCAGAGGGCAATGGTATCGTCCCCTCCCTGCTCCTGGAAGCACTCCGAGGTTTCATTAGTTTGGGGACTGCCGCACCACTTTGCTGATTCCTAGGGAGCTTGCAGTCCACTAAAGCCCCCAGATCTTTTTCATCTCCACTGCCATCCAACCAAACCTCCCTGATCTTGTAGTTGTGAAGCTGAATTTTGTGCCCCAAAACAAGCCTCTACATTTGTCCCTCTTACAATACATCTTCTTAGATTCCACCTAGTGCTCTAGCCTCTTGGATCGTGACCCCTTCATCCTCTGTATTAGCTGTCTCAGCTGCCTATGATGAGTGTCCTGTCTATGTCTTTAGCCAAGTTGTGGATCAAAGTGTTAAACGGGAAAGGGTCAGGCACAGAACCCCGAGGTCCTCCACTGGACATCTCCTACCATGTTGGCATTGAACCATCTATAACTACTCTATTAGTTGGACCATCCAACCAGTTCTGAATTCATCTGATGGCATTGCAGTAGGGTCCCTGTATCCATGGGGAATATGTTCCAGGACCTACCATGGCTATAAGTGAACACCTGCTGACCCCATATATAATAGGATTTTCTTGTACATACACGTATATATATAATGTATATGTATAATATATAATGTATATGTATAATAAATCTTAATCAATAAATAAAATATAGTCAGGTATTGTCATCATTAAACGTAGTAATAATAAAATACATTGTAGGTTATTATACAGTACTGGACTGTAGCTCCCCCCTCCTTATCTTCAGGGGGACATATTCCAATAGCCCTAGTGGATGCCTGAAATGGGGAATAGTATCTGACACTATATAGACAAGTCCTGCTTTAGTCTTTAATCCCTGTGTTATCTTTGCTGGGCAGTGCTATGCTCCTACCTTTCCACAAAAACCCCTAAAACAATCTTTTAAGTAAAAACAGAAGAACTGATACATACATACAAACAAACTGATACATCATGGGCAGACACTGCTACGGGCAGACTTCGGGCATAGGGAGAGGAGACCTTTGCTCCACTCTGCCCACCTAGACCACGCGTAACTGAAACTGCAAAATGCAAAATCATAGATTTGGGGGGGGGCTACTTTACTGCATCTCTCCATCTTCTCCATAGTAATAAGAGATAATACTCTAACAGAAGCTTTGGCAAAATCTAGGTAAATCTCATCCACAGCACTCTCCCACATGTGAGCTTAATAATCCTGTCACAAAAGGAAAAGAGGTTAGTCTGGCATGACTTGCTCTTGGGGAAGCCATGAACTTCTTGGTGATAGTTGCTTAGCTTTCTAGAAGTTGACCAATCATCTCCTTAATGATCCATTCACCTGTGAATTGAAGTCAAGTGCATTGGCCTAAAGCCTTCTGGCTCTACTCTCCTCCCCTTTTTGAAAATCAGGACGTTTCTCCTTCTTCGGTCTTGCCGTGTCTCTGATGTTTTCCGTGATCTTTCTCTGATAGCCGCTCAGACATCACCCAAGTCAGTTCTTTCAGAATCTGAAGATGTCATTCATCTGGGCCAGGGGACTTGAATTCATATACTGTGATTCATAATGAAATTAATAATGAATGAATGGAAAATGAATATTTTTTTAATGAATGAACAAATGAATGACTAGAATGAATGAATTAGTGAATATAGGAGTGAAATGAACAAATGCATGAATGAGTGAATGAAAGAGTTGAAGAAATGAATGGAAAATAGAGAGAATGTCAGACTGATCTTGAGGGTGTCTTGATCTCTTACAAATTTCTATACTTGGTTCTTTCTTTCTCAGTACCTCTGTGCCTTCTCTACTGGTCAGCCACTCCTCTTCCTTTAACCTCAATCCCTGCTTTTCTACTGTTTGCTCCCAAGGCCTCCTTAAAATTTGTCATAAGAAATGGCACAGGTCACAATGACTCCACTCTCCAAGGGCCCTGCTAAGCCGACTTCCCCTGGGAAAGTAAGGCCATTTCTGAGTCCTCTCTTCCATACACCCATTCTCAAGTAAATAGAACGGGAAGGAAATGGAGCCCATGACTCCTCCAGATGTCAGGAGGGCGCTCTGTTCAGTGACCGTCTCTTCCTCAAGTCCAGAGCATAGTTAATTTGTGGCTTCCTTGCCTGGGTGCTCAAGCCCCCAGCCCCACTGGATTAGCTCCAGAGAGTACCAGACCACAATCATTGTCCAATATTGAACTGTAAGGATTGGATTTCAGGTTTGTTCAATAGCAATAAACTTCCCAAGTTTTATGGGGTCATAAAAACACTACAACTGCTCCCACTTATGGCCGTGTGTAATTTACTCAGGGAGGTTTCCTCTCTAATGGGGCAGCGCCACTGATTTTGGCTCTATTAGCCAGAAACATTTCATCTACATTCTCACATTCTCATAAATAATTCTACCAGCTCAGCTCACTCAGCTCTAGCTGCTGCCCGCCACAGGCTTTGTTGTACAAACAAAGGACAAGGGATAGAGTGGGAGAGAGGGAGGGAAGGAAGCAAAAGAGGGAGGGAAGAAGATGATAGAATGAAGGAGAGAGGGAGGGAGGGAGGAGAGAGACAGAGGCAGAGAGAGTGGGAGAGAGGAAGAGAAAGGGTATAAGGACTATACAGAAATAAAGAGGAGAGAAAAGGGAAAGAGAGATAGAGAAACAGAGGGGTAAAAGAGAGATGGAGAAAGGAGGGAAGGAATAAGAGAAACAGAAGGGCACAGGGGAGGAAGGAAGAGATATGGATGATAACAGAGAGATGGGGAGAGGTAGAGTAAGGAAGAGGAGAGTGATTTAAATAAAGAAATATAGATAGTAGAGACATAAAGGGATTTAAAGAAACAAAGGGAGAGAAGAGGTAGAAAAAGGGAAACAAAAATGAAGAAACAGATGGGAGAGAGCTGGAGAATAAGAGACAGATCTAGAAGGAAAGAAACAGAAACAAAGACAGAGAGCAGGATGGGCTGGGTCTGTGGCCAAGTATTTTCTCCACCTCGTTGCTGAGGGAGTGGGACCATTTTTAGCTGTGGAGCCTTAGGATGTTTTGGCCCATCTTTTCTCCAGTCAGAGGAAGATTCCCAATAAGGTAAAGCCTTGGTATGAGAGGGCCCCAGACATAAGATTGAAGCGCTCCTGTCTTCCTTCCTAGCCCAGCCCAGAGCCTGCATGGTTCATAGACTATTGGAGTTAAGACTATTCCAGAAGACCATTTAATCTGACTCTGACTTTGCAAATGAGGAACTTGAAGCCCAAAGAGGAACCCAAGCTAGTATATGTTAGACCTGGTTCTCCAATTTAGCTCTCTTGTCTCCTAGCCCCATGCTCCTCCCTGCAGTGGAAAAACTCCTCCCCCCCCAATCACTGCAGTCAAATCCCTCTTCCCTGGAATCTCTGCTATGAGTGAACTTGGGGTGGAGGGAAGGAGCCGATGGCAGGAGACAACTCTCGGGTCCATTGTGTCAAACTCCCCTTCACTTAATGATGGAGGCTCTAGGTGGGATTATGCCCACCTTGTAAATCAAGGGAGATGTATGTTGGCTTGACTTGGTCTAATATTTGAGGGTCTGGGATCCTGTCCAAGTTACTCATCTCTGTGTCTTTGTCTCTGCTGTGGGTCCCAGAAAAGAGAAATTAGCCAGTAGATAGCTGATGCACCGGGCCATCAGGAGTGCTTGAGAGGAAGACTGAGATTGAACCAATAAGCTCAATCCAAAGAGCCTAAATATATGGAATTTGGGAGAAAGTATGTATTCTAGTGTGGAAGATGTCATCCTCTCTTGCATCCAATTCAATTAAATCTGTTGAAAAGCATATTAAAGGGCAACAAGACAGCCCAATGGATAGAAATGCCAAGTCCAGAATTGGGAGGACTTGGGTTCAAATCTGGCCTCAGAGTCTTCCTAACTGTGACCTTGGGCAAGTCATTTAACCTAGTTTGCCTAGCCCTTATTCTTCTGTCTTAAAGTTGTTAGTAAGACAGAAAGTGGGGGGTTTAGGGGGCAGCTGGGTAGTTCAGTGGATGGAGAGCCAGGCCTAGAGATGGGAGGTCCTGGGTTCAAATCTGGCCTCAGACACTTCCCAGCTGGGTGACCCTGGGCAAGTCACTTAACCCCCATTGCCTACCCTTACCACTCTTCAGCCTTGGAGCCAATACACAGTATTGCCTCCAAGACGGAAGGTAAGGGTTTTTAAAAAGTATATCTATCTATCTATCTATCTATCTATCTATCTATCTAT
>NC_058130.1:782809546-782829229 GCF_016433145.1 Gracilinanus agilis | reverse complement strand
GAAGGAAGGGAGCAAGGGAGGGAGGAAGGAAGGGAGGAAGAGAAGGAGGGAGAGAGGGAGGAAGGGAGGGATGGAAAGAAGGGAGGAAGGCAGGAAGGGAGGAAGGGAAGGAGAAAGGGAGGGAGGGAGAAAGGGAGGAAGGGAGGGAGCAAGGGAGGGAGGAAGGGAGGGAGGAAGACCAGTCCCTTTGCTCTTCCTGGATTTTAATGGATTAATTGGCAGGGGAGACAGCCTATTGCTGGCTTTGGAATGTGAAACAGCCAACATGGAGGGAATAGCAGTTTTGGAAAAAGAAGAGGTAAGTAGAGAGCCTATGCTACAGCCAGGGTCATCTCAGAAATCTCTTTGATTTCCTTCAGATTGCCCCCTGACTGAAGAGGTACAAAAGACCTTGTCTATCCCCATTTGACAGAAGAATGTGAATTACAGAAGTTGAGTGACTTATCCAGGGTCATACAGCTATGCAATTATATAATTTTAAGGCACTTTCTTGGCAAACCTCTACATGGCAGATCCAATCCCTTTATTTTATAGATGGGGAAACTGAGGCCCAGATGGTGACTTGCCCAAAATCACAGAGCTGGCAGAAGTGGGATTTAAACCCAAGCTTCCTGACACCTAATCCAGAATTATTTTCACTGTACCATTGTACCAAATCCCAGCTCTGTCTCTTACTATGTGGAATCATTGGCTTTCTTTGAATCTCCCACCACTCATTAGCCACTTGGAGATAAAAAATAACTGAATCAACTACAGTTATGTAAATAAAAAGGGCAACAAAATTTTTAAAAATCCAAATTGAATCCTGGAAAGTGACCAAAGTTGGCCCTAAAGAAGAGATAGGAGAAGGTGCCCCTCTTGTTTCTTGTGGGGGTGGGGGACTACAGGTGCAGTACGCTACATACAATGAATGTCAAACTTGGGGACTTGGGTAACATGTTGGCCAGTTTTGCTAAACTTCTGGTTTCTCCTTTTTGTTCTTTGCTCTTAGGGATGGCTTTCTGGGGAAAGGGGAGGATAAGCTGAGAAATGTAGTGATACAGAAACAGGAGAGAGAAAAGAATAATTAAAAAAGAAAAGAATTCACCCTTTGTGATGATTTGAGGGGATGGGACAAAGTGATCCTGGCCTCGTTACTTGATCCTTAGAAAGCAGGTAGGGTCAGCATCAGGCTGGCTCCTTTGGGGAAAATTCCCCGGGACTAGAGTGAATCAGGAGGGAGGCGCCTTTGGAATGTGGAATCAAACAACATTTATAAAACATCTGCTATGTGCCAGGCCCTAAGCCCTAATGGTACAAAAAGAGGCAAAGACAGTCCCAGAAACCTCTGAGCTGGAGGGGAGGTAGGAGGCAGAACTGGTCAGTGGAGAAGCTTGGCCACAGCCTGGGCAGCTCAGGAACATCCTTTCTTAGATGGCAGCCATGATTTTGCTTTTATCTCTTTCTCCTAGCGTAGTGCCTGGCACACAGGTGGCAGATAGAGAATAAAGGCTTCCTGATCGAATGTCTGCTCTCTATCTGGTTGCTTCCTTTCCAACATTCCCAAGCCAGGAGCGGCTCCCCTGCAGAGATCAGCTGGGACAGTTCCCAAAGTTGTCTTCCCCATGTGTTTGGGCAGTCATTTATTCATGAGCCACTCAGCAACAAGAGAAAACTGCCATCCTCTTTCCTGGGCATCCGGGCATGATCACGAGGGACCTCTGGCTGGATCGGAGCCTGCTAGAGCTGGGAAGTCTCTGGATTCAGCCATGTCTGTGAGATGCTAGAGCTGGGAGAGCCCTTGTGGGTCACTGAATGCAACTTCCTCACTTTCCTTATGGGGAAACTGAGGCCCAGGAAGGCAAAGGGGTTTGGGGATAATGGCATGATGGACGCCATGGAAGGAACCTTAGAGGTTGTCTGCTCTCACCCTAGAAAACTGCGGGAAGGTCAGAAAGAGAAGAGACTTGAGATGACAGGATAGACTTCATGGGGAAGGTCACCTCCTCCAACTCCTTCCCTTTATAGAGAAGAAAACTCAGGCCTGTGGGGTGAAGGGACTTGCCCACGATTTTCTCGTGGTTGAGTTGTACAGCCAGAAATGGGTGAAGGCAGGGACCTCTTCTGGTCCTCAGTCAGAGTGGATTCTCCTTTCTCTGAGGAAGACGGGGTTCCCCCCCCCAGCTTACAGTCTCAGGGCTCCCTCCAAGCCACCTCCTCCTTAAGGGCTTTGTGGCCGAGACCCAGCTGATCCCAGGCCCCAGGGATTCACATCCACACTTGCTTTAAAAACTGGCTGAGCCAATCTGCCAAAGCCCCGAGTCTCCCTCTGCCCTCAGCACTAGGTCATGGACAGCTCCTGGACACCTGCCTCAGGGTGTGGGCCAGAGGGAGGAAGCAGGATGAAATGAGAATAGCCAATCAGGCCCATAAACACCACCCAGTACACTAAGGGCGACCGGAAGATGAAGACCCGCCTTCGAGAAAGGACTTAGTGAAAATGCACCCCTTTTCCTCCAGTGCAGAGGTGGGGGCCTGCGGCTATGGAATGCTGCATATACCAAAGCATCAGACGTGGTTCTCTTGTTGGCAGGCTTGGCTGAACTTTTCTCTCTGCTTAGGAGAAAAGAAAGTCTGGGTGATGTAAAACCCAAAGGTATTTATCAATTTATAATTTGACAATCTGGGCATGGTTATATTATCTTAAGTAATAAGAATAATATCCAATGCTATTTCTATAATCACTAAGAATCTACAGAGTATTTTCCTTTCAATATGCCTGGGAATAGATTGGGACAGGGCCTTTGGATCAGCAGCCAGAGGCCCTGGGTTCAAATTTTGACTCCCCTACTTATCCTGGCTAATCCTGCTTGCCTGCCTAAATTTGAGCCTCAGTTTCCCTAGCTGTAAAACAAGGAATTTATTAAATGTTTATTTTAATAAATCTCCATATAAGTTTTCCAGAGTCCTATGATCCATATTGTCTTCCTCCTGCCTCTCAGAGCTGACAAACAATTCAGTCTGGGTTCACCATGGATTATTACAACCAAGACCTATTTCCATTTTATTCCAAACTATTCTATATTATTATTTTTGTGAGTGAATAAGTGAATAAGACCAACCCCCCCCCAACATACACCCAAATAAACAAGTGATCACCATGTTTTCATTTGCACCAAATAAGGAAGTGAGACTAAAGCTCTCCCCTCAACAGGCCAGACCTTATGAGCTACTGTCTCTGCTGAATGAATCTTCCCTAGTTTTTACTACAAAAAGAATCAGATCATTTGCCGAGAGCTCCCTCTTTCCCCTCCTACATCTCTCATGTCTTCCAGATGCTTCTGCCAGCCTCTCCTCTTTCATCCCAGTCTCACAGGATAAGGTGGTCTCTATCCTTGCTAAAGCCAAACCTACAAGCACAAGTGACCCCATTCCATCCTTTCTCCTCCAATAGATCACCACCTCTCTCTGTCATCCCATTCTCTCCCTCATCTTCAACCTTGCCCTGTCTACTGACTGCTTTTCTCCTGCCTACAAACATGCCCATGTCTCCCCTCTTTCAGCCTCCATCCTTGCTGTCTCTCCATCCCATATCCCTCCTCTTTTCTGTGTCTAAATTCCCCAATGAAGCTTCTACAGGAAGGCAGAGCCAAGATATTGGAGTAACAAGAAGTACAGGGAGCTTCTCCCGTCCTCAAACTCCACCAAACAGATCTAGAAAATGGATCAGACCAAATCTTGTTGGAGAAATCTAAGAAAAGTCAGTGTGGATCCCTTTTCCAGCCCAGGCCAACACAGGGGGACAGAGAGAAGCCCATGTGCAGATAAGATCTGACCAGGCAAATATTCCAAGATGGGCCAGTGCAAGAGGAGATCCCAGGCACATCCCAAAGCAACCAACAGGAGCAGATGTCCTAGCTGGTAGCTCTGTTGCCTACTACTCAGTTCCAGATCATAGTTGGAGGGTGGATTGAGGATAGTATCTATACCCAAGGGTAGAGAGTGGCCATAGGTTCTAGGCAGTATAGTTTGCTTTTAACCCTTACCTTCCATCTTAGAATTAAGATCGTGAGTTAGTTAGTCCCAAGGCAGAAGAGTGCTAAGGGCTAGGTATTGTGCTTTAAGTGACTTGCCCAGGGTCATACAGTTAGGAAATGTCTGAGATCAGATTTGAACTCAGGTCCTTCTGACTCCAGCCTCAGCACTCTTTGCACTGGGCTATCTAGCTGCCCTTAGGCAGTATACTGAAGTCATATTAGACTCAGAAACTGGCAGCACCAGATTGACTCAGAGCACAAAAACGGAGGATTTCAGTTCCAGCTTCTGAAGCCTACAGATGAATAATCAGGGCAGTAACCCCAAGCCAGAGGGAAGCCTTTGGTTCCTACCCTCTGGTCCAATAGATTCTCCCAGTGACCAAGAGTCCAGACGCTCAAACCCAAGTCAAGGACTTACAGAGCTCAGACCAGGGAGGGTAGCAAGCAGACTTTGCCCTGGATCAGACCCTTTTGTGAGCATTCGAGTTTGTAAGTCCCCAGACTTCAGTCTATTCCTGAGCCCCTAGAATAATGCAACACCCAATGCCCACAAGAAAGCAGCGTCGGGATCGGCTCAAACCTTCCCTCCAGAAGTATGACAGAGCCTGGCCCTAACGTCATGTCTAAAGCCTGGAATTAGGCTGGAAGAATAGGAAACAACAATCAAAGAATAAATCTTGCCATAAACAATTGCTATGGTGACAGAGACAGACCAGACTCAAACCCAGAGAAGAGAATGACTCCAAAACAACTACAAGCAAAGTCTCAAAGGGAAAAAAAACCAGATTGGGCACAGATTCAGTGAGAATTCCTGGAAGAGATGAAGCAAGAGTTTTTTTAAAGACTTTAAAATGTTTTTTTTTTACAAATGAAATGAAAGCTCCAGAGGGAAAAAAATTGGAAAAGAAATGAGAGCTGTGGAAGAAAGAATTGGAAAGGGAATTAACAGCTTGGCACAAAAGATACCCAGCCTTGCCCAAGCAACAAGCTCCATGAAAATGAGAACGGACCACAAAGAAGTCAGTGGCTCCATCAGACAACAAGAAATAGTAAAACAAAGTCAAAAGACGGCAAAATGGAAGAATACGGAAGCCATGTCATGGCAAAACCAACTGCCCTGAGAAATTGGTCAAAAAAAGAAAACAATAAGAATCATTGGATTACCTAAATGCCATGACCAAAAGAATGTCTACAGACACCATATTGCAAGAAATCTCATAAGAAAACTGTTGGATCTCTTAGAAATAGAGGGTAAAGTAGGACTAGAAAGAATCCAGGTGCAGTTATGAGAAGAGTTTATGGGAAATGGTGGCAAAGAGGACAGAGGACACTCCCATTCCTGCCTCGTAAATTCATAGAATTACAGTCGTGGCTGGCAGAGACCCTAGAAGAGAGAGAGAAAATTAATACACCCCATCTTCTCGCTCTCAGGCTCCATGGAAAGATATTTTCCTTACGAGCTCCCTGTAAGGGAGGCAGCACACGTTCATTATCCCCAGGGGCCAGGTGAAGAAACTGAGTCCCAGGGAAGGGGCTTTCTTTGTAGCAGCTTGATTCGAACCCCAAGTGTTTGACTCTTAAGTTTATGTGCCTTTCTTCTTTTCCTCTAGTCTCAAACACCAGAGCCAGGATTTAAAACCAGGCTTTCTGACTCCAAGGCCACCTTAATACATGAGACTTCCAGGAGCTCTTGGAACAGAGGTGGGGGCTCGGAACAGAGAATATCAGTGCTCGGAGGGGCCTGAGAGGTCATCTGGTCTCACTCTCTTATTGTATCATGGTGAAAAACATGAAACAGAAGAGAAACTCTTCAAGGTCATAGAGCCAGCCAATGGTACCAGGAGAATTCACACCCAGACCTCTTCCCTTGAAATGCCTCCATTCTACAAAGCTGCTTCCACCCCGTTGGGGTGGGGAGAACCCCTTTAAATTGGGGGAGACCTGAGACTTGCTCATGTGCTCCAAGCTGGGTATTAGCCCCCTCTGTCAGACCTTCGTGCTGCCTGAGGTTCTCTCCCGCTGGAGCCGGGGGTGATGGACGGCAGGAGCCACTGAGGACGGATGACTTTGCCCTAATCCTCCTACAACTTTTCTTCCTCTCATTGATTTAAGTCCGCTAGCTGGGGATTGACTTTCCCAGCTCAATATTTATTGTGGCTTCAATGCCTTTGAAAGAAGGCGTTTTAGCTGAGGTGCTGACGGATGGATGGGATAGCAGTTGCGAGGCTGTCATTGAGCCCCAGCAAATGCCCCATCTGTGCCTCCTCTTGGCATTCTCTTGGGTGACCTTGGCATTTGGGGGTTTCCTGCAGCCCCCCAACCTCCAGAGCCCAATTCCCCCAGAGTTAGCCCTCCAGATGGGTCTAGACTGCAGGGAGCTGTTTCTGCCTCCAGCCTGGGGGATCTGATGTCCTTCTCTCCAGCTCCCCTGCTCCAGGGCAGCTGGTGTCATCTGTAGGCAGGCCCTTGGGTGATTGTGGTTCAGAGAATCCCACAGAGACAGGGTGCTTACCAGAAAAGCTGTTCTTCCCCCCGGCCCTTGGAGGTTTGCCAAAGGTGGGCAGAAACCTCGCTGCCCACTGAGCCCAAAGCCCCTACTCCCTCGTCCCTCCATCACTCAGACATCTTAAAGACAAATGGAGCCATAGACTGTCCGAAATTTCTATTTCTGAATATTGGAAACAGGAGGTCACTTATAGACAATCTAGCTCTTGCCCCTCTTTGACAGATGGGGAAAATGAGGCCCAGAGCGATGACTGGGGCTTGATCCAGAAGACAGAGAATTCATGAACTATCTGGGGCCAGAACCTAATTTCCAGTGCTCAGAAATGCGCTAGAATAAACAAGATACTCCCCAGCGAGGTGAATTGGGAGCCGGCTAAATAACCAGACCTAAAAACAGACAGATTAATGGGATTGAGGTCAGCTGGGAGGGCAGCTTCTCATGGAGGGAGCAGGGATCTGGGTTCCACCCAGTGCTATTTAGCATGTATGTCTGATGGCTCGGAAAAAGGCACAGATGGCATGTATCCCATTTATCAGTGACATAAGGCTAGAGTGGGTAGGATTGCTTATGATTAGATGGCAGGATCAGAATCTTAAAAGTTCTCAACTGTCTAGAGCAGCAGGTCTCAAACTTTCTGGGCCCCAAACCCCTTTACCCTCTTCAAAATGATCGAGGATCCCTCCCGTACCAAGAGCTTCTGTTTATATTCTTTTGCTCTTTGCTGTATTAGAAATGAAAATATCTTGGGCTGATTATGAACACTGTTTCGACCCTAAGAACCCTCTAAATGGGTTCATGGGGCTCCAGACCACACTGTGGGACCCTCTGGGCTAAAACACTGAGCTGTATCTAATAAGGTTAAATTTTGCAGGACTCGATGCCTACGGGTTCAAGAAATCGACTTCAGAAGTTCAAGATCGGGAAGGTATGCTTAGAGAATGATTTGTCTGAAAAAGATGTGGGGACTTTAATGGACTGCTGGTCCAATATGAGTCAGCATTCGACTGTGGCAGCCAAAATAAAAGCTTATCTGGAGCTGCACTGAGAGGCAGCCTTTCCACAAATCAGGAGGTGAGACTTAAGAGAGGTTCACAGAAAGGTTTGCCAGTCCCATCTACACGTGAAGGACAGGAGTACGGCGGGGCAAGGAGGAAAACAAAGAACTCGCCTCATCTCACTTTGTTCCTGGGTCTTTCTGTCTTCCCTGCATCTTCAAGGGTGAACAAAGGGGTTTGCAACTAAGAAACTGGGGGACCCAGAATCCTTGGCCCCTTGGCAGGTCGCCCAAAGAGTAGTGATCTCCATCTCTCAGCAGATGCTGACCAAGTACAGCATCCCCATTGAAAATTGGGCAAGTGTGAAATTATCATGACCCAGCTTGGCCCCAATAAGGCACAACAACATCCCTCCTTCCCTTCTCTGCAGAGATGGGAGACTTTGACTTTGGAACATGGCATGAAATGTCAGCTGAGGATATGTGTTGCTTCGTTTCTCTGAACTGATTTTTTTTCCTCTCTTTTTCATTCTTTGTTTCCAAGTGTGGATCTGAGGGGAGAGGGAGTGACATATCGGGAACGAGGGGTGATATGAAAACAGACCAAGAAAAAAATCAATAAGATTTTTCTAAAGAGGAAAAATCCATTATGTGGACTTTCTGACCCTAAGTCAGACAGAGACTCCTGACAGATACAGAGCTTTCGGTGACCAAGAAAAAGAGCCATCAATGGCAAGAATGGACACACGGAAGGGACACATACAGGGAACACACATGGAGAAGAACATCATGTCTGGGACACATAAGTAAGGAGCACATATGGCGGCTGAAGCATACAAGCAGAAGGGGGATGTATGAATTGGATACTGTAGGGCTACCAGTGTCTTCCGGGGGTGACGTTCTGTGGCTGCTCCCTGCTGGTGTCCTTTGGCGGCTGCCTCTGCCTCACGGTTGTCTTCTCCCTGCTGTTCTCATAGGATCGATGCCCAAATTTGCTGGGCTAGTCTCATGCTCCTCACTTCCAGGAACACAGAGCATGGACTGGGGAGTGTCTGTTTTCAGGAGGTTCCACTCACCGTCCTGTGAACATCCCCCACCCTCCCAAGACCACCCTCCTTCCCCAATAGGTGTGGACTTCTCCTATTAGGAGGTACATTCCCAGAGGGAAGGAAGAAGGAGCTCTCCTGGTTTTTGAAAGAATTTTTATCCAGTGCTTGGTACCCCACAGGACTTAATAAATGTTGGTTGGTTATTTGTTGGATTTGCTTATATCTTTTGTAGATTTGTTTTTCTATATTGTATTTATTTCCATAATGTTTTTATTTCTATAGATTTTTTTATTGAATCACAAATGACTCAAGTTAAGTATGGAATTCTGGGATCTCTGCAGAAGGGAGAAGGGAGTTCACAGAATAGGAAGGGGAAAGGTTATTCTACCAAAACTGGCTGCCAGTGACCTCTTAGCTGCTAAACTCTCATGGCTTTTTCTCAGTCCCCGGCCTCCCTGACCTCTCTGCAGCTTCCCACAATGTTGCTCACCCTCTCCTCCTTGGGTTTCCCTTTCTGCTCTCTCCTGGTTCTCTTCCCCATGTCTGCTGGCTCTTCCTCCATGACAAGCTCCCTAACAATGAGTGTTCCCCTACTGGGCCACTGTCTCTTCTCCCTGCAATCTGCCAGGTTATGCCCAGAGCTTACCAACTTTTTCTTTTTTCAGGCTCTATTTACAGCTCCAACCTCTCTCCTGAGCTCTAGTGAGGCATCCCCAGCCACCCATTTGGGCATCTGGAACTGGATATCCCTTAAGCATGGAAAACTCACCACTTTCTCCCAAACCCTCCTCTCTGGTGGACACCGTTGTTGTGTGGAGGGTACCGCTGTCCTCCCATTCACCAGGATTCACAAGCTCAAAGTCATCATCAAGTCCTCTGTCTCCCACCTGCCATATTGCTGCCAAGGCTGGCCAGTCCTGCCTTCACAGCATCTCACAGCCATCCCTTGCTCTTCACTCACTTGACCAACCCCAAGACCTTGTAACTAATGAATGAACCTCCTATTTGGTCTCCTTATCTCCACAGCAAGCCAAGCATTTATGGAGTGCCTACTATGTGCTGAATTCTGTGCTAAGCACAGGGTATACAAAGAAAGACCAAAAAAGCCACTCGTTGGCCTCAAGGAGCCTCCAGTCTGATGGGGGCATCAGCAGAAGAACAACTACAGACCAGCATGATCTAGACAGGATACGTTGGCAGTAATCCCAGAGGGAAGGCACCAGCATTAAGGAGCTGGGGTTTGGAGAAGGATGGAGCTGAGGAATAAAGGGAATCAGGGAAGCCAGGAGGAAGAGAAGAGGAGGAGGAAGAGAGTGGGGGCCAGCCAGAGAGAATGCTGGGAGTCCAGGGATGGGATCTTGTTCGAGGGCAGCCAGGAAGCCAGCGTTGCTGGAGTAGAGGATGAGGTGGAGGGGTGGGGAGACAGGAGAGAGAACACGATGCAAGAAGACCAGAAAGGTGGGAATGGGCTGGGTTAGCAAAGGCTTTCAAAGCCAGAGATTTTAGAGGATTTTCTATTTGATCCAGGAGGTAATAGGGAGCCAGTGGAGTTTATTGAATGGGGAGGGGGAGTGGTGATACGGTCAGACCCAGGCTTTAGAAGGATCGATTTGACAGCTCTCCCCTCTCCAATCCATCCCTCAGCCAGCAGGCGGAGGATTTCTTTGAGCATAAATCTCACCGTGTCACTATCTGGCTCAAATGTGTACAGAGGCTTCCCACTGCATATCTGATGTTTAAAACGACTCCCCAGCCTGACATTGAAAGCCCTCCACAATTTGCTTCTGACCTCCCTATCCTACTTCCTCCCCTTCAGGAAGTGTAACTCAAACACCTGAAAGGAACAAACTCAGCATGGCCCAGAAGATGAAACTCTGACCGGGAATCGGGAAACCCTGGGTTCAAATCCTACCCCAGATAATGTACCAGCCACTCTGTGGCCCTGGGCACATCACTTAATTTCTCTGGGCATCAGTCTTCTCATCTGTAAAATGAGGGACTAGACCAAAATCTCAATAGCTCTAAATCTAAGGTCCTATGACTTCAAGTGAGTTGCATTCCTCACCTCCTAAAAGACTAACCAAGTTAAATAGCAGAAAAAGTTGCTGTTCAGTCATTTTTCAACTGTGTCTGACTCTTCATGACCCCACTGGGGTTTTCTTGGTAGAGATATTGGAGCAGTTTACCATCTCCCCCTCCATCTCATTTGACAGATGAGGAAACTGAGGCAGAGTGAAATGACTTGCTCAAAGTCACTCAGCTAGGAGGTATCTGAGGCCAGATTTGAACTCAAAAGAATGATTCTTTCTGACTTCAGGTCTGGCACTCTGTGCACTTCCACCTTGTTGCCCTAAGAGAGAAAAGAGACTTTTAAATACCAGTCTCAAAGATTAAAAAAAAACAGATCAAACTCAGCCATGGGATCATAGAGTTGTCAAGTTCAAATAGACCAAAAAGGCCATTTATTCTAAACAGAGCTGGAATCTGGTCTATAGCAGTCCATATAAATGGTCATTCAGTTTCCTCTTGTGGACCTACAGTGATGGGGAACTCACTCCTTACTGAAGCAGTGCATCTCTCTTTGGGAGAGCTCCATTTGTTAGGAGGGTTTTTAAAATTATTTTTATTATTTTACATCAAGCAAAATCTGCCTGTCTACAATTTCCCTTCCCTGCCCCATCCTCCCCAATCCCTGCTCCACTGGGGCCAAGCAGAATAAGACTAATCCTCCTGAAAAATCTCTGGGGGCAGCAGCTTACTATAGAAGCCATCTAATTACATTTTTCAGAGAGTGGACCCAGAACTAGGCTCCCCCCACCCAGGATCCTCAGCCAAACCAGTTTATAAAGAACCACTGCCCCTAGTCTTCAACTGCTGAGTTTGCTTCCTTAAAATGATTGAATTGGGGGAGGGGATGCAGACCCGATAGTTCCTGGATCCTGGGATTCCCAATGTGGAGATTACCTCTGCTGGTGCCAATCGACAGCCTATGATTTTATCATCTCCGTTGTCTGGGTCACCAAGAGATCAAAGAACCCCAGACTTAGAGCTAGGGTCAATGGAGCCAACCCCCCTATTTTACAGATGAAGAAATTGAGTTCTAGGAACATACTGAGTGATTTACCCAATGCCACACAGGTGGTTGGTATTGGAAAGCTGGATTTGAACTCAGATCTTTCTGTCTCCAAGCCAGTCTTCCATCCATTTTCTCCCTCTCTTCCTTCCTTTTCATTTCTCTCCTCTCTCCCTCTCCCTGTCTCTTTTCTTCCTCTTTCCTTCTTGTTCCCTCTCTTCTCTTTATGTACACACATATACAGATTAGATATAGATGTGTGTATCATATATATACATATATATATATATATACATCAGTTATTTCTTTTTTCATCAGTTATTATTTCAATAATAACACTCCCCCAGCCTTGAACCTTACAGATTCTGTTAACAAACCCCACTGATGATCTGGCTCCTACTGGAAAAAAACCAGCCCCTGGAAGCAGGGAGCTCACCACCTAAAAGGTCAGAGCTGGAGGGAACCTATGTGAGCATCTTCTCATGCAGGGATTTGTAACCGTTTGGGTCCTTTGGCTGCTAATGTCCGCTGCCCCTTTGTGGGAAGCCAATAAGAGAATAGATAAAAATCTGAGACTCCTCTTTTGACCCCTTTTGTGATCCTTTTGATTTCTTGTTGAAAAGTATTGTGGCCTCCTAGCAAATCAACAGTTAAGAGGTTAACATTTTTCCCCTTTGGTCAGAAATGCAGCCAAGGCGGAAGCCTTAGTTTAGCTGGGGCATTTGCCCCCGAGAAAGGTATTCTCAGACTTTTCTTGGTGATAACAAATAGAGCTGAAAGTCCAGCCTGGTTCTTATCTTCGCCTTGAAGCTTCTAAGCCTGTTGTATTGTCTATGTTAAATATCCAGCTCTGTGTAGTTGTCAGAAACTATCCTTGTGCTTTGGGGTGAAAGAGAGTTTGAATTTCTTACATAATAAACTTGTGACTCAATGGCACTTCGGAGAAGCAGCTATGAGTTAACAGTCAAGATCATCTCCCATGTCCTGTTATTTCCTTATCAACTAAGCTGTCCTTATTAGATTATCAGAGATGATAAATAGATCTCGAGACCCCTTCTCAGAATCATGCCTTTGAGAGCATAACAGAAACTATGGAGACTTCCAAAGGAAACCCATTCTGTTGAACTGTAGTTATGAAATTTAAGAACAATGTAGCTCACTGACACCAGGTTAAGAACTCCTGAGTTCGTTCAGTCTCATCAGGCTACAAATGAGGAAAATGAGCCCAGAACGAGGAAAGGACTTGCTCCTGCTCCGACAGCTGGCACCTGGCCTTCGGATTCCAAACACGATGTCCTCTCCACTGTCACCCCTGCCCCAGCTGCCTCCTGTTTGGGCCACCCTAAGTGATGGAGGCGATTTCTCTCTGTTCATAAGAAGCCAGAATGTTCTCAACATCCTCAAGACGCTCCCTGGAAAGGATGTACATTAAAATTCCAGGGGCTGGCCAGAATGCCAGGTCTGGTGTCTGAGGATCCAGAGTTTGAATCTCGGCTCGGCCAATTTGGGCAAGGTCCTTCCTCCTTGGGCCTGTCAGGCATCATTCTCCCTCTGACCCATTGGATGGACACCCTGAGCCCAACTGTTAACAAATAAACAATCCTTCCTGTGTGCAGTACCTGCCCTCAGAGAGCTTACAGTCCTCTGGGGGAAGACATAGCATGCCCACATCAGCTCCCAACAGGGTTGGGATGATTAAAGTAAAAGATAAGTGGTCAAAGTCTGGGCCCCTGAGCCCCTCTCCAAGCCCTTGGGGCTCACTCTATTCTTTTGTCCAAAGGACCAATGCCTGGGTGCTGGAACTCCGGCCAAACCCATCCTAGTGCCCAGCTCTGCACAGTCCTAGCTGGTGCTTTAGGAGTCCAGTCAGTCAACAAGCATCTTATTAGACTCCTACTATGTGCCAGGCTGGGGTTACAAAGAAAGGCAAAAAAATGGTCCCTGCTCTCAAAGAGCTCCCAGCCTCATGGGGAGATGACATGCAAACAACCCCTTATAAATAAGAGATATCCAGGACAAGTTGGGGTTAATCCATAGAGGGAAGACTCTAGAGTTAAAAGCTGCCTGTAGGAAATGGGAGTTTAGTTGGGACTTGAGGGAAGGCCAAGGAGGTCACTTGTCGGAGCAGAGGCATGGGGGTCAGGGGGAGAGAATACCCAGTACTGAGAGTCAGAGGGTCTCCTTTGAGGAACAGCAGGGACTTTGGTGGTTCTGGATTGCAGTGGAGGGGCTTCACTCACACCTTGCTGACTTATAACAGGACTTCACCTCAGTTTCCTTCCATAAAACAAGGAGGTTGGTGGCCCCTCAGGACCTTGATCTATGGGAGCTGTCTTCAAGTGTCTGAAGGGCTATCGATCATCTGGAAGATGCCTTGTTCTGCTTGGTCCCCTGGGGCAGAACCAAGAACAAGGGGATGGAGAAATGTGAAAGGAGGCTGGAACAGGACTGAGATCAGGAGACACTTCCTAACCATGATCACTGTCCCAGGGTAGGGCAGGCTTCCTCAGGAGGTGGTGGGTCCCCCCACCTTGGGGTCTTCAAGCAGAAATGGAGTGAGCATTTGTCAGGGACATCCTATTAGGTATTCTCTTCAGGTGTGACAACCCAGATGGCCACTGAGGTCCCTCCCTTCCAACTCCCAGAACTCTGAGTCTTTGAGTCATGCCCCAGATCTGTTACCATTGCCTTTAGGATATATCCCTTATGTGACCCCCAATATCGTGCCATTCTGGCAATGGGCAATGCCTTCTCATTTCTCAGATGAGCCTCGTGTACATGCTAAGTCCTCCCCCAGTGGACTTCGGGCTCCCTGAGGGCAGCATCTCAATTTTGTTGTTAGCATGGTGTAGTGGATAGAGAACCTGCCACGGATCCAGCAAGAACCCTAGTTCAAATCCTGCCACAATCAGGCTGAGCAAGTGACTAAAGCTCACAAAACTATAGGCAGCTCTCTAAGAGCAGAGATGGCAGAGAAGCTGCCAGGGTGCCCCAGGTAGAGGGAGTTTCCTCAAGTAGGAGTTCCCTGTACCAGTGGCATTCTAGGTCCCTTGCCTTACCCTGTCCTCTCCACTGGGCTCCCCAAGCCTGGCACATAAGGAGTCATTCAAAAATGCTTGGGGGATGACAGTGGCATGAGCTGCACTCAGCCCAAACGGCTGCCCCTCTCCTCTTCCTCGTTGGTCCTAATTCCACTCAGCAGCTCCACTTTCTCCTGGCTGGTCTCACAGAAGTGAGTCAGTGACTGTCTTCCCCATTGATAAAGAAAGAGATTTGTTGACTCGGTAGAGAACACAAGCATCCCCATAATGGCTTCCCCAGTGATCATCTCAGCAGGTTCCTCCTTCTCAGATTTATAAACTTCGAGCAGCCGAGGATAAAATTAGCTGAAGAGCAGAGGGGAGGAGAGGAGAGCTGGGGCTGGGGGGGGGGTGCTGGAGGGGAGGCAGACCCGGGTTCAAAGCCCGGCTCCACTCTTTACAGCCCACACAGCCTCGGTGGAGTCTTTGACCTCGATGGGTCTGGATGATAGTCCCCCTTCCTGCTCTCTATGCCATGACCAGCTGGCCACTCTTGAATTAGACACCATTTATGTCCCCCATCCGTGCTGTGGCACAGGCCACCATGGAAACCGAGAAGGATGCAGTCATCCCTAGTGGAGGAGGTGGGGATGGAAGACCAGTAGCTCCATCTCTCTTGGGCAGTAAGGGAGGCAAAGCAATTTTTTTTCTCACAACAACCCAGTGAGCAAAGCAAGGCAAGGATTATTCTTACTGGTTTACAGATGTGAAAACTGAGGCAAAGTAAAACAGTGACTCACCCAAGGTCACAGAGCGAGATGAAAAAATTACAGATGAGAAAACTGAGGCTGAGAAAGGACTTACCCAATGCCACAACATGAGATGACAGTCCTGGTGCTGGTCATGAGCTCTGCCCTCCTACGGGATGCCTTCCTTCTGTCTACAGAGCATCATCTCTGCCCAGACTAAGCTGCCGCTCGGGCCATTTGGAGCAGGCTTTCTCCACCAGCCTCTCCCTCTCCTGTCTCGCTCACTAATGCTCCCTGATGGATCCTGATTCTTTCCCGTCATTTCCTAGAATGCTGATCAATTTTTAATGCAAAATAAAAGCTGTGAGAAGGCGGACTCTGGGCAATGCAGGCAGCTTTGCTAACTGGGTTAAATCACTGAGCGTGGGATGTCAAGTAGAGGGAGAAAGGCCTGGGTGGCCTGAGTTCAAATCCTGCCTTTGCCCATGAGGAGCTAAGGACCTTGAGTAAGTGCCTACCTCACAGTGGCATGTGGAACAGTGCAAAGGGCACACTGGACTTGGTTCAAATCCCAGCCCTGCTTCCTGTTTGGCCTTGAGCCACCATGTCTTATCTGAGCTTCTGTTTCCTCTTCTGTAAAATGGGCAGTTTGCTCTGCTCAGCCCCAGAGGCTCCTTTTGGCTCTGGATCTTGGGCTATGGAGGAGATTCAAGCCTTCTTATCTCCATCTCATGGATCACGTTTTACAATCATAGAGCACTATCTAAATGCCGGCTATTTTTACGTTATTGATCCATTTTGTTTTGACAAACAGCAGATGCTTCTCAACAAACCTGGATATCATCCCCAAAGTTCCCTGACAAACTATCCATCCTTAACAAAAAGAAGGTACTTTTTATTATCCCCATTTTACAGAAGAGGACACTGAGGCCCAAGAAGATTGGGCTAGGACCATAGGCTTTAGATCTGGAAGGGACCCGAGGTAGTGTCAGGTGGGAAAATGAAGGATCATCCCAGAAGGGTCCTTAGAGGTCATCAAGTCCAATCATCTCATTTTACCAGTGGAGAATCCAGGACCCAGAGAGGGAAGGCAACTTCCCCAAAGGCACACAAGGAAAGCAGAGATGGGACCTGAACCCCAGCCCACTGACTGTCCCTCCTGTGATCTCTCCACCACACCACTCCCAGAGAGGGCAAGGTGCACACCCAAGGTCACACCGAAAGCAAGTGGCAATGCCGGGAGATGGACTCAAGTCTTCTGGGTGCTGGTCTGCCATGAAAGCTAAGACCTTGTCATGGTGAACCAAGCTGCTGACCATCTGTCCCAATGCACCAAGGATTCTCAACCCTCTACAGGAACTTGTTTTCCAAACTCATCATCCACCTGAAACCCATCTCTCCAGCTACCAATGTTCTATTAAAGGCCAACTGAGATGCTCCTTATTTAGGTCTCATGTAACTGAGCTTTCATAGCCTCAGCCTCTCCTCCTGAATCCTTCCTCCTCTCTGGGATTCTGTGACTCCCCCCTCTCCTGGTTCTCCTCCTACCTGCAGGATGATTCCTCCTTGCTTGTTCCATGTTGTCTCTTGCTGGGAACTAACCAATCAACTAAGGCAGGCTATGGTAGGAGGAGAGGAATCGTGGTCCTGCCCGGAGTATGAAAAAGAGAAAGAAGTTGCTCTGGCTGGTGGCATGGGGCTGGGGCTCTTCTTGGCTGTGGCACCTGCTACACTTTCTGATGAAAAGAGGCCAAGTTCTAAAGGGGATTTGGGTGGGAGGGCCAGGATCCATCAGACCATAGTCTCTGGAGCTGGAAGAGACCTTAGAGATGTGCCACCTCAGTCCGAAGTGATTGCTGCCCAGTCTCCGGTTCAATAACTTTTGAGTATTCTATGAATGAATGAATGAAATGAAGGAGTAGAGTGGCTTAATGTATCAGGATGGGGAAGAATCTGGGGGCCATGCCTTATGAAGATCAGTTGAAGGGGCCAGGAATGATCAGAGTGGAGAAGAGAAGATGGAGGTAGAAAGGGAGATGAGAGTTGGCTTTAAGTCTTCAGAGGGCTCAGTGTCAGGTAGAAAAAAGGTTAGTCCAGCCTGTCTCAGAAAGAGACTGAGAGGGACTGAGACAGAGAAAGAGAAACAGAAAGGGAGAGACTGAAAAAGACAGAGAAAGAGACAGAAAGAGAAAGGGAGAGACAAAAAACAGAAAGGAAAGACTGAGAGAGACAGAGAAAAAGACAGAAAGAGAAAGGGAGAGACAGAAACAGAAAGGGAAAGACTGAGAGAGAGAGAAAGAGTTAGGGAGAGATAGAAACAGAAAGGGAAGACTGAGACAAGACAGAGAAAGAGACAGAAACAGAAAGGGAGAGACAGAAACAGAAAGGGACAGACTGAGAGACAGAAGGAAACTGAGGCAGAGACATAGAAAAAGATAGGGAGAGGCAGACAGAAAGATTGAGAGCAATCGAGTCATAAAAAGAGACAGAGAAAGACAGGAAGAGAAAAGGAGAGACAGAGAGAGACAGAGATAGGGAGAGACAGACCGAAAGAGACCGAGAGACTGAAACAGAGAAAGGCAGAGAGATAGAAAGAGAAAAGGAGAGACAGAGATGGAGAGAGACAGAGACAGAGAGAGTCAGAGAGAGATAGGGAGAGAGATAGAGAAAAGAGAAGAGTACAAGATGCTTCTGTTCTTTTTGTTAAAAAGGAAGGCGCCCAATTTCAAAACAAAATTGTAGATGCCTCGATATTTACGGCATTCCGCGGGATCATTTTTCCATTGGTTTCTATTTTGATGCTTGTTTTTCTTAATGGCTACTAAGTTGGGAACTCTTCAGATTCTTTGAAAAAGAAGATGTCTAAAATCGAAGGCTAGAGCTCCCCCAGCTGAGCCCAGGATTAGGAAAGCCACAGCCCACAGGCCCCTGCGGTTCTCCATCACGGAGGAATCAGATACTGAGCTGTTATCAGTCAACAAACAGAAACTGGTAGCCCCTGCCAAGGAAGAAGGAGGCAGGAATCCCCCAGGGGTCGGGAGGAAGGACTAGATGGCCCCCAGGGTTCTTCCAGCTCTGAGGACCAGGAATGGGCCCGATTCGATGTACGGACGACAGCAACAAGACGAGGCCCTTTTCATTAGAGCTCACTGTCAATGAAGGCTCAGGCTCATCGGTTCAGCAAGGGGGAGGCAGCAGGCAAAAGCCGATACCTCCCAGCAAGCCTTGGACAAACAATTCCGTCCCTCCTGCCTGCACCATAGTTCCTGGGATTCCTTGGCCATTCAACCAAGAAGCAAGTGGGTAAGATTTTCCCCGGGCCCTCGGGTCCCACAATGAGTTCTATTTCCCCATAAACTACAATCTACTCCAAGGTCAACTCGTCCCATTGATTCCTTAAAAGGCTTTTCCTCTACCTTATCCAAGACAACATGAAGATTTTGTAAAACTTAGGTTCACAAAGAAAGGCTGGCTCAGGGGATTGAGAACCAGGCCTAGAGATGGGAGAACCCAGGGTCAAAGCTAGCCCCAGACACTTCCTAGCTGTGTGACCCTGGGCAAGTCATTTAGCCCAATGGTTTAGCCTTTACCACTACTTAGTATTGATTCCAAGACTGAAGGTAAGGGTTAAAAAAGATGCCCCCCCCCAATAAAACAAAGAAACCAACAACTGTAGGAAGGAGGGAATCATCCCCATTTTACAGATGAATTAAGTCAAATTCAGAGAACAGAAGTCATTTGCCCAGGATGATACAGCCAGTTAAGTGTCAGAGTTAGGACACAAACCCAAGTCTCCTGGCGCCAAGTCTTGAAGCATTTTTTTAATAATTTTTTTTCAGTTAATAAGCTAGACATTGCTTCCCTTCCCTGAGCCTCAGTTTCCTCCTCTAGAAAGTATGAGAAAGGAGCTAAAGTGCCTTCTACAGTCCTTTCTGATTCTCGACCTTTTGCCTTGGAAAGTATAGGATAGAGAGAGACTGAGAAATTGAGAACTATAGAGCCAGAGCCTGATTAATGAGAGCAGAGAGAGAGATGGAGACAGTCACAAAGAGGCAAAGAGAATAAGAAGAAAAGACAGAAAGAAAGAGGCAGAGGCAGAGAGAAACAGGGACCAAGAAAGAAAAAGTGAGAATGAGAGAGACAGAGACAGACAGATAAGAGAAACAGAGGGAAAGAGAGACAAGACAGACAGACAGAGGGAGAAAGAGATGGGGAGAGAGAGAGAGAGAGAGAGAGAGAGAGAGAGAGAGAGAGAGAGAGAGAGAGAGAGAGAGAG